>NC_137189.1:21952414-22007414 GCF_960531495.2 Zeus faber
CCCACATAGCTTGCACCCCACCCGTCCCACAAACCTTACTCCTATTGTGTGGTGTATGTACCTAGTATGAGTTTTGGCACTGCGAGAAAGAGCCGAAGCACAACCATATCAATGCAGGGGTGCAGCAGACAAGCCAGCAGCCACATGGACCCCCCCCCCAGACCCGACCGTGCACCAGCACGCCCACCCCGAGGCACCCAACCCACAGCAACCAGCCACGGGTGCACAGCGGACCACCATGCCGGGTAGCTCCATGCCCCCTTCGGGCCCATGACCAGCCCCCGGCAGTAGCGCATGCAGACCACAGAGCAGAGAGTAGCAGACGGACCCTCACCCACAGCCCAGCCCCCCAGCGACAAGCTCCCTGTGCCCGGTGTGACGACAGGTCTCCGCCCCCCACCAGGGAGACCACATGGGGAACCCGTACCAAGCACACCTGGCAAGGCTTAGGTCTCCGCCCCGGTCACAGGTCCAGACAGAAAGTCTAACATTGGTGATTTAACAATGTCAGTTGTCACTCTCTGGAATGGCTGCGTTATTATTATTATTATTATTATTATTATTATTATTATTATTATTATTATTATTATTATCCATCCATCCATCCATCCATCCATCCATCCATTTTCCTCCGCTTATCTGGGGCCGGGTCACGGTGGCAGCAGGCCGAGCAAAGAGCTCCAGGCCTCCTTCTCCCCGGCAACGTTTTCCAGTTCCTCCTCGGGGACCCCGAGGCGTTCCCAGGCCAGCTGGGATATGTAATCCCTCCAGGGTGTTCTGGGTCTACCCCGTGGTCTCCTACCAGTTGGACGTGCCCAGTAACCCCCACAGGATCCCACGAGGGACACGGTTGAAAGCCTTCTCCAGGTCCACAAAACACATGTAGACTGGATGGGCAAACTCTCACGACCCCCCCAGAGACCTTCCAAGGGTAAAGAGCTGGTCCACTCTTCCACGTCCAGGACGGAATCCGCATTGCTCCTCCTGAATCTGAGGTGCGACAATCGGTCGGAGCCTCCTTTCCAGCACCCTGGAAGTAAACTTTCCCAGGGAGGCTGAGCAGTGTGATACCCCTATAATTGGAGCACACCCTCTGGTCCCCCTTTTTAAAAATGGGAACCACCACCCCAATCTGCCACTCCACAGGTACTGTACACAACATCCACGCGACACTGAAGAGGCGTGTCAACCAAGACAGCCCAACAATGTCCAGAGCCTTCAGCATCTCAGGGCAAATCTCATCCACCCCCGGTGCCTTGCCTCATGGAGGCACATGGAGGAGACTTTCGTGAGTCTTTAGGCTCTGCTTCTTCCCCTGATTATTATTATTATTATTATTATTATTATTATTATTATTATTATTATTAATAATAATAATAATAATAATAATAATAATAATAATAATAATAATAATACAAATAATAATTATTATTATTATTATTATTATTATTATTAATAATAATAATAATAATAATAATAATACAATTGGCAAATATATGTTGTATAAAATTATATATTATGTAAATAATTATATATATATATATATTTGATTGGATAAATGTGATCGCTCACTTTTTTTAGTTCTTGTTTTACGTTTTTGTTCTGATAGAACGATGGCGGCCTCTAGTGGTCAGTTTTTGAACTTCCAGTAAATAGAGAGAGAGACTCAGAGACTGAGACAGAGTTTTTTCCCACAAGCCATTAAAACTGTCAACGCTGACCTCACCAGGGGTCCTCACTGAGCCACACACATAGGCTCCACTACTTACTGTACTGTATGTAGCATACTGTACCGCATACTGTGTCACTGTTCTGCGTTGTTCAGTGTTACCGTATTGCTGCGCCGTACTGTTGTATACTGTGCTGTATTATCCCACAAACACTACCTCATTTTATTCACATGCCACTTTAATGCACATATCTGTATATACATAATTAGCCTATCCCATATACATAAGTCTATCCCATAAACATAAGCCTATTCCCTTTATCTATTCTATTTTATTTTATTTTATCTTATTTTATTTTATTTTATTCTATATATTTTCATTTTATTCTATAGTATTCGACTTACTGCATTACGCTTTAGGAATCAGTCAGCTTTTCAAGTAGAAATTCTTAGGTAGCTACTGTGTTCAGTCTAGGACATATTGTGTGTAATCACCGGGTGCGTTGCATTGACATTTCACTGCATATATGTATGAAAGTATGTATATGTGTGTGACGAATAAACCTCTTGAATCTTGAATCTTGAAGTCTATCCCATAAACATAAGCCTATTCCCTTCATCTATTCTGTACCCCACCCTGCATTACCCTTGAGTTCTTATTTTATTTTATTTTATTTTATTTTATTCTATATATTTTTATTTAATTCTATAGCATTCAACTTACTGCATTAGGTTTTAGGAATCAGTTAGTGAGTCAAGTAGAAATTCTTAGGTAGCTACTGTGTCAGTATTAGGACATATTGTGTGTAATCACCGGGTGCATATATGAATAAAAGTATGTATATGTGTGTGACAAATAAACCTCTTGAATCTTGAATCTTGAATCTAATACAATTTTAACTCCACTTCACTAATTCATAATATCAACCCATTCCATTGAGAGATACAAGTTTACTTACAGTGTTTGTCTTACATTGTTTTTTACTGACCATCTGTATCCAGCAGAGGGCGCTACAACTCTGCGCCATAATTTGCAATGTCATACGTTACAACGATGCGTTGGGTATGGAATTACCTTCTGTGACAGGACAATAAAATATGATGCGCCGTGAAGATATGCCACGGCCCACAGCACAGAGACCGGTGTGCCGCAAGCCACAATCCATGCTGTCACAATCACGTCTGCTCGGGTTGTCCTGGACAGAAATAAAGTCATGAATAGCCTTTGTGTCATGTATTACTCCTTAATTATCAGAGTTTCTACCGCCCCCCCCAGACACACAGCGACAGAATTTGGCGTGGGGGTCCATGGGGGGCCGGTGCGGACATCCACTAGGTTCCCTGACCCTGGGCCCCCGCTGTCCAACCGACCTGCTGTACATTTCAAACCATACAGTCGATGTTTAGAGGAATATGGAAATAGTTTTTGAGCATGATCATTTCGCATACTTCTTAAAACCTACATCCGCACACGACCACATACTTTTTCACGTACTTCTTGCACATGGTGCTTTCACTTACTCCTTCCTCATACTTTAAAATGCTTATTTCACTTCATCACATGCTCATGGAGTTCGGTCAGGAAGACTAACCACTTGTCAGCGAGTGGTGTTCACCAGCGCCGGCATGCGGCCATCCAATCAGAGCCAGCCCCAACCCCGAGGGAGCCAATCGCTGGGCTCCCCACCAGTATCAGAAGCAGAAGAATCTTTAATCGTCACACGACAACGCATGCAAACACACGCTTCGGATGGTGGCCGGTGAAATGTGGCCTCTGCCTTTGACACATTGCATTGTCCTTCCTCCGGGGGGGGGGCAGCCAGGAGCAGTGGGCAGCATTCAACAACACGCCCGGAGACCTGGTCACATACAGTACGTCCATCGCTGGTCAGACCATGATGTGTGCATGTTTTTAGTGGGGGTCCTTACTGACCTTAGATGGAGGAAACCCCATGTGAGCACCGCGCCCCAGGCAGGAATTGAACCCAGGACCTTCTTGCTGTGAGGCAGCAGTGCAATGAACTGTGCCATTATTATTATTATTATTATTATTTTTATTATTATTATTATTATTCACGCTCTCTCTCTCTCTCTCTCTCTCTCTCTCTCTCTCTCCGCCCTGTAGTTGCCTCCGCCGGATCCCCCAGGACGACAGCAGCGGCGCAGTCCCCATCACCGCCAGCGTCAGGACTCAATGGGGGGAGGGATCTCTCCTCCATTCCTATGTTTATATATTGGTTTCCGCGGCAAAAAAAAATGCGAACGGCCCTCTCTAGAGCCAGTGTTTGGTTTGTCCATTCTGGGCTACTGTAGAAACATGGCTTTGCAACATGGTGGCCTCCGTGGAAGCGCACTCGCGCCCATGTCGATAAAAACAGCTCATTCTATGGTAACGGCAACACAACTCTTATTTTCATGGGATAATACACTAATTGAAACCTACTTATGAATATTAAATTGACTTGCGCCTAGTCTGTTCCTTAAATTCTACACACTGCACCTTTAACGTACTTCTTTCAGGCACTTTTTTTAACGTACTCCACTGACTTTCACACACTTTCAAATACTTATTTCACACGCTTTCTCATCTACTTATCATACGTTCCTTCTCTGAAAATCTTGGGTGTTTTTTGGGAGATGGGATGCCATAATAAACCAATACACAGAGTCCTTTTAGGTTGCATTGACAATGGTCCAGGAGAAACATTATATGGCATCAGTACAGCACAAAACAATTTAGATCGATTCGATTAATTTCCTGAAACCACTATGTCTCGATCATAACATCTCGATTGGACACCCGGCGGCCGCATCCCCAAAACGGAGCTCTTTTTGCCGTGTGACAGATCGTAATCGTCACCGCCACAGCCGCTAACAACAATCATAACGACCGACAACGGGTTTGATCCTGTAAACCGTAACATCTGGCGCCTGGCGACGTGGCCCAAATCGGTTTATCCCGGCATCTGATGGGCCACTACCTCACCGTAGTAACCACATTGGCCCCTGGCGCTGACAGGAGCACCAGTGGCTCCCTGAAATGGGTGCGTCCTTTTTTTATGGATCGATAGTATCTTTGGCAGTGGGAGAATTGCCTCCGTTCAATTAATTGGCTTTAAAAATGGGGGGAAAGGAAGAAGAACTTTTGCTGGGCATCAGAAAGACAGACTCTGCAACATCTCCTGTGTTGATAACGATTATTACCCAAGCAAGATATTTTGCGATTTCTTCTCAAATCCATCAGAATCAGAATCGGAATGACTTTATTCCGCCAAATATATTTCCATAAACGAGGATGTTGCCATGGTGAGTCCTTGTGTGTTTCTCTTCAGACAAAAAGTGTAACAGTCTGGGGGGAAAAATTGCCAAATATACAAAAACAGCCAAAGAATAAAGAACAGCAATAGTTAAATATATGAAATATATAGAATAAACAAGTGTGATTCTGTGCACAGGGTAAATCATAGGTATGGGTATATAAGCTATACATTTTTATTACACAATTACGAGATTATGTGTCTTCAAATGATATAGCAGCTCAAATGTATAACAATAGATTGTGATTTTAGCTGCTCTGTGGATTGTGGATTCAGGAGTTTTGGTGCTGATCCCTGAAATGGTGGGAACCCCATCATAGGTTTCAATGTTGTCTTTTTTAAAGGCTTCAACGTTTGCCCCATTGGACTGCATTGAAGCGCAGAGCAAAGCTGCAGCAGAGTGGTAAGTTTCTCATAATAAAGTGTTTGGGGAGGTTGTGTTATGAACCAACATTTTTGATAGGGCCTGGGTTGAAATATAGCGTTTAACTGACAGTTATACTGTAGAAAGATGAGGAAGGGGCTTTTATTGTGGTGACAGTACAATGGATTCATTCTTCAGTCTTCACACATACAGGAAACAGAGACTATAGCACCATAAAAAGATTCTGGGGCAAGTACCCCAGCAGAAAAAAGAGAGGAAACATACATTTGAATCCATTAGATAATAATTATAATCAAGGTTACGTACTCGTACTTGTAGAAATCCTCTGATTCCAATGTCAGTTTTCTTTTTTGGAACTTGTTGAGATTTTCATGGTGTTATGTGATTGTCTTTAAACAAAACAGTGGATAAATATTCAAATAAAGAAACACACAGGGTCTGCAAAATCACCTATATCACTTCAGTTACAGTAACTGAACATTTCGGTAAGAGTGAGTACTCTGCTGTTGGTTGCAATTCTAATTGTTCCTTAAATGACAGTGAACAAAGCTGAGAACATTTGGACAAAAAACCCTACACGTTGCAATCACCAATAACTGATGTATTTACGCAATACTTTTCTCATCTATGTCCCACCAACAGGATTGATGTTCCGACATGAATGTACATTAGCATAGATGATTCGACTCCCGCGAGTCCTCACAGGAACAAAATGTCCTTGTGGCAACATTAAAAAAAATTGGTCTGTGTTTAGTATATGAAGGAGGCCTCTCCACACAGTGACCCACGCCGGTGTTGACCACACTCTGTATGCTCCAGTCGCTGAAGATATGTGCAATGTTGTCAAACCTTTACAAGCAATGTATTGGGGAATGTGTGTGTGTGTGCGTGTGTGTGTGTGTGCGTGTGTGTGTGTGTGTGTGTGTGTGTATGTGTGTGTGTGTGTGTGAGTGTGTGTGTGGGTGGTGATGGTATATGAGGACCTCTGGAATCCGGAGACGCTGAGACTGGGCAGTTGGCCCTCAAACGTCACGTTTTGGCTCAACGGGGTCCCACCTGATCGACCCAATCACCCCCCCCCCCCCCCCCCCCCCCAACCGACATCCTACACCCACCCCCCTACAGTACTAACTACCTGCGGTGTCATTTATTTGCCCCTAGGCTGCTCCCGCCACTGTAAGGCGAGTGTGAAGGTTATCGCGTTACGCGCTCTTATGGGGACGCCTCAATTGGGGCCTTTTTTCCACACAGGTAATTAAGTGCCAGAGGCATTGCGTTGTCATGGCGATGCAAAGGAAAGGGACGCGCTCACTTTGCACTCGTTTCTGCGAAACAGAACCTTTCAAGTAAAAAGACAAAAAGACAGTGTTTCCAGTATGTTTCCAGGTCAGTAGCGTTCCACTTTCTTCTCCAGGTTTGGTCGTGAATTTGATGAAATGTCATCAGATCTGGGTGTTTGGTGAGGCCTTCCTTCGTTTGAAGTAGACCGTCTGTTTAAGTCAATGTTCGTGTAAAATAAAGCAAACTTCTCCTTTCTTCTGCTGTTTTGATATCACAATGAAGTGTTTTGCAATTATCTGATAACAAAAATACCTCATGATAGATAGATAGATAGATAGATAGATAGATAGATAGATAGATAGATAGATAGATAGATAGATAGATAGATAGATAGATAGATAGATAGATAGATAGATAAATAGACAGATAGATGCTAAGAAGATAGAAGAAGATGGCAATATATGGAAAAATGGTTGACTGCACACAATAAAACATGCAATTATACGCTAAACCTAATGATAAACAAAATATAACCTAAAAAAAAATAACAGGAAAACAATAAAGATTAGTAAAAAATAAAAAAAAGTGAGCCAAAAAAATTTACCAGAAAAACTTGGTCACAGACAATAATTGATGAGAGGGAACAGTGAACCAGAAAGATGAATCTAAAGATAACAATAATGGTATTGCACAATCAACTGAATGACAAAAAAATGTAAACATAAGCCTAATAAAATGAACCAAAAAAGCAACAGAGAAGAAAATAAACCACAGAATAGAATTAACAGTAAGATATACATATATGCAAATGTATAGTCTTGAAATAAAATGAGTAGATTAGGAATATAAACTGTAGACATCCACTTGTAGCCAAAGATGTGAGGTCGTGGGTGGATGGGTGGGTGGCTGGGTGGGTGGCTGGGTGGGTGGATGGGGCGGTGGATGGGTGGGTGGCTGGGTGGATGGGTGGATGAGTGGCTAGATGGGCTGATGGGTGGGTGGGTGGATGAGTGGCTGGATGGGTGGATGGGTGTATGGCTCAGTGGATATGTGGATGGCTGGGTAGATGCATGAGTGGCTGGATGGGTGGATTGGAGGATGGGTAGATGGGTGGATGGGTGGGTGGATGGCTGGATGGGTGGATGGCTGGGCAGATGGGTGGATGGGTGGATGGATGGATGGGTGGATGGATGGGTGGGTGGATGGCTGGGCAGATGGGTGGATGGGTGGATGGATGGATGGGTGGATGGATGGGTGGGTGGGTGGCTGGGTGGATGGGTGGATGGCTGGGAGGATAGGTGGGTGGAAGGATGGATGGGTGGATGGCTGGGTGGGGGTTCCGTTCTCTCCTAGAATAATGATGACAAAACAGGAATTCTGACCTTGTCCCAACCAACACATCGTACAAGGGGTGAGGGTGGGGGTGGGGGTGGAGGGGGGCTAGCTGCAAGGGGAACGGCACAATAATAGCCTTGCCCTAAAAATATGCAAGGTCACTGGTGGAGGTTCTCCATTACAAAAGCCTTGAGTCACGGAGGGCTGATCAGAGGGGGGGTGGAGGAGGGCGAGCAGGAGGAGGGGGGGGTGGAGGAGCGGTGGGCTCTGCACAGTTAGCATATCGCTACTAGTTAGCATCGTGCTACTTCATCTTCACGGGAACACCATTAGACGTACAGAACATTTAAATGAACATGGCTTGAAAGGTGCAAAATGTCAATTTCGTCCGTGGGTCATTCATCCAAACCCCGTCGCTCAAAGACCCTCCACAAGTCCTTGAGAGAAACCCTCCTGCCAATGCCCTGCAACCGCTCTCTCCTCGTGAAGCCCCACCCCCCCGGGCGAGTGGCGACAGAGCGTCCGGGCTGCTGGAGGGACTGTGGAATACCGGCCTAAAACGCCACAATCACACACACACACACACCACACACCCCGAGTCACCTTGGGCTAAGTGCATTCTCTGGGGGCCATCGTGTCGTCTTCCAGGGGGCCCGGCCCCGATCCCCGCTTGACCCCGGCTGATAAACTATGCTATGCATAGAGCACTTGAGGTTTGTTTTTCTTTGTTTTCTGCTTCTCATCTCAGCAGCAGAAAAACAAAATGGGCTTCTTGTGCGTCATCCAGGTGAAGATAGTACATGTGTGTTTTTTGGATCGATATATAATTGTTAAATAGCTTTCAATAATAAACACACAAGGGCGGACCTCATGGAGCAGCAGAGAAAAAGAAACACGGAAGGTAAAATAGAAGATCGGAAAAAGACAAAAGTAGAGTACACTAGAGCGGTGTTTTCCAACACTCTGCACATTGTTGTGCTGCCCCTTATAATAATGGAAACTAGCTGTTGTGTTGCAAAATCAAAATTGCAAGGCTATAATAATTCATCGAATTCCTCGGTTCCTCAGAACGACGGGTCCTGATTTAAGGTTTGACTTTTTTTTTTTTTTGAGATTCAGTTCTCGACAAGTCCCTCAGTAAAGAGTCGCTTCAGTTTTCAGATGATACGTTTGAAATAATGCACAGGTGAACGAGGGAGCGAGGGAGCACTTGCTGAACGATGAGCGAGAGTCAGAAGAAGTCAGTTCGCCTCTGAGTCGCGAATGTAATCCTTTCATTCTCTCCGAACTGTTTTATTTTGGTGGAATGTAAACTGTAAATTTGCCAAATTCAGTAGGAATTTCGCCAAATGCCTGGACTTTTTTTTTTTTTGCCTCGGACTTTATTTGAGTTTTCGTTTTTCGGTTTGTCAACCCATTCTTTTGCCGAGTCATTCAAAAGGTTTGTTCGCTACGAACGAATCGTTTGTGAGCCCTGCGTCACTGAGCGTTAATCGTCCGTAAGCACCATTCTACGTGTGTGATGGTTAACATGATAGCGGTGTGCCGTGGGATTATTTCATTGTAGAGCGTGTGCCATGACAGGAAAAAAAAGGTTGGGGAAACACTGAGCTAGAGAGAGAGAGAGAGAGAGAGAGAGAGAGGGAGGAAGCGCGCCGGATGGACGACGGGGACAGACAGGAAGCGAAATGTCAGAGATCCTCCGTGACCCAGGGAGCCTCCGGTTTTGGCATCCAGTTCAGCAGAAGGAAGTCTGGCTTCCATCAGCCGCCTACAGATGTTAATTGGGCGTGACTGAGAGGGCCCCGCACTGGTGTGTTCCTGGGAGGACGGGATTAACACCTCACGGGCGCCCCGGCACCCCCCCAAAAAAAAAAAAAAAGAACCCGAGGCGCAAGATAAGGTTTCCGGCCCCCTGCGGGCCGTCTCTTCAAGGGACCCTCGAAGAGACAAAGTAGAAGTGTGTGATAAGGAGGTTCACTCCAGACGCAAGAATTGTCTTTGCGATGTGTTCGCTTTAGCTGGAAGGAACGACCCTGGGGTTGCGCTTCCTTCTCGAGCTGTGAAAAAGGAAAGTTTGCGCCTCGAGAAATAAACCGCCCTCGCATACTGTAGCCCTCACGTGCAATGCAATACTGTTCCGTATCGCGCTATCCCATAATACACTGCTTCCCCACCACTTTTCTGCCACGGCACATCGCTATCACGCTTCTAAAAACCTCAGAAACATGTCTCACTTGTGCTGGTTTTATGGCCTGATAGCAGCGATGCGAGATTGGCAAACGATTTGCTCGGAGCGAACAACTCTTTTAAATGACTCTGGAGTCACTCCGATAAAAGAGCGGGTGCGCGATGGAATCTCAAATTCACCAATGGAAAATAATGAACTCCCCGACATCGTTCACTCAAAGTCCTCCCCCGGGCGAGTGGGTTACACCGACTGAATCCAATGAGCAAAGAGTCAGAAAATGGAACAGCTTTACCGGGTCCTCTCAAGCGTAGTCGTCACTTAGAGCTCATTTCCATAATTCAAATTTTTTTTTTTTTTTGGGGGGTATAATTTCACTCATTTTCAACGGCACACTTGGTGAGCTGGTTCAAAATCACTGCTTTACTTTTACCCCTATTTTAAGTCGGCTTATGAACTTGTGAACTTGAGCGTGGGCAGCGGACTGGTGAAGCACCGTGACTGGGGCACAATGCTTGGAGCCGCCGGGGCCCTCCCAGCTTATCAGGACCTGCAGATTGGGCCGGATCGGGCAATATAAATCGGACCTGCCCAGAAGAAAGACGCCTGTTGCTCTTTGTGCGGTCCGCACATTGTTTTGTCTGAGGGGCCCCCGTATTTATTTAGATGTAAATCAGCGAGCAAAAGTTGTTACATCCTGTCCTTGTGTAGTGGGCGGAGGGGCCCCGGGCCCTTTTGATGGAGGAAGTCGGACCTTATCGAGATCTGAGCTCGCCGTAGATTGTTTTTCGATTATTATTTGACGCTTTCCCCCCGCAGTGTGA
Source organism: Zeus faber (assembly GCF_960531495.2). Taxonomy (NCBI): domain Eukaryota; kingdom Metazoa; phylum Chordata; class Actinopteri; order Zeiformes; family Zeidae; genus Zeus; species Zeus faber. Next base: position 21,963,414 of record NC_137189.1, read on the forward strand.
GCAGGTGACATCATCTGCACGCCGCCCTAAAAAAGAAAAACCCCGGAGCCCTTGATGGAAAACGCTCCCACGGCCATCTTTGGTCATTACTCAGCAATTTGAGTCGGGCGGGGGCCAACCCTGGCCGCGAGGCTCAATCTGACTAGAAATCTCGTCCCCTTTTCTTATCGAAGTTTCCTCGCTTTCTCCTGTGACGTATGTGTGAGGAAAGCCGTAGGGAACCAAATCAAAAAGTCCAAAGGACGTGGAGGCTGTTGCCATCACAGCTCCCTATGACGCATGAGTAGATATTTTCCATTTTGGAGGTGATTTTTCACGGGTGGCATAGCTGTATAGGTTCATGAAGTGTGGTCCGAAATAACGTGATTTTGATATCGGTTGGTCTTCGTTTCCCACACGGATTCTTTCCCCTCGCTGTGTCTAAACTTGCATCCGGGGGAGCTCCTTTCTGGACGACACGGACCGTAACTAAACGCGTACGAGCTGCAGCGTCTGATCTCCACTTCTGACTTTCTTTGGGATAAACTGGGACATTAAGTGTCTATTTCGGTCCCTCCCTCTGAGACAGGCTCCGCTGAGAATTTCCACATGCTGTAAAATTAATTTGGGCAGCGGCCTAAGGATATCAGATTGGCCAACGAGGCCCTTCTCAAGGCTGCATATGCTCCCCTTCTGTAACATGTTTTAATAAAAGTAAATGATGTGTAAGCGCACTCCAAAGCAGGACATTGGCCTCTTAATCCAGCCGCACTCACGTCCATGGTTCTCAACTGGTGGCTCTTGATCCAGGACAGGGTCCCAGGCCCATTTTGAGTGGACAGTGGTAGAGTACAGAGTACACCTCTTCTACTTCTTCAACAATACTACTACAGTACTACTTCTAGTACTACTGCCACTACTACTACTACTACTGCTTCTACTACTACACCTACTACTACTAGTACTACTACTATTACTATTACTACTACTGCTTCTACTACTACTATTAGTACTACTACTACTACTGCTACTGCTACTACTACAACTACTTCTACTTCTACTACTATTACTACTACTACTACTACTACTACAATACTACTTCCATTACTACTACTGCTACTACTGCTTCTACTACTACTATTACTACTACTACTACTACTACTACAATACTACTACCATTACTACTACTGCTACTACTGCTTCTACTACTACTATTACTACTACTACTACTACTACTACTACTTCTACTACTACTGCTACTACTACAACTACTACTACTTCTACTTCTATTACTACTACTACTTCTACAGTACTACTACTATGACTACTTCTACTACTACTTCTACTATTACTACTACTACTACTACTACCACTACTATTACTACTACTATTATTACTGCTACTACTATTGCTACTACTATTGCTACTACTACTACTACTACTACTACTACTACTACTACTTCTACTACTACTACTACTACTAATGATAATAATAATAAGAATAATAATTATTACAAATAAAAAACATTCCCATACTACACCTCACATACATAAATCACAACTGCATTTCGACCTTCATGACTAAAATCATCAAAAACCCTAATAATAATAATAAAATAATGCAAATACTACTACTACTACTACTACTACTACTACTACTACTACTACTACTACTACTAATAATAATAATAATAATAATAATAATAATAATAATCATAAAGCTTGGTGAACGGTGTTCAACATGCAGCGTAGTATTAGTGACCAGGCCAACAGTCAACATGCAGAATCACTGAAGGACTTATGGAGAAAGTAAACCGTCAGCACTCTTTTTTCACGGTGCAGTTGGTTGCAGACGAAAATGACAAAATCAAATAAAACTTTCTCTTCAATCAGTTTGATATAATATTGATAAGTTAATATTATATATTTTGGAGATGACTAATGTGCTTTCATAAGACATACACTGGAGACGGAGAGGAACAATTGCTAAAATCTTATTGTTTATGTAGTCGTAAATCTTGTTTAGAGTAGTATATACAGTTAATTTTGTACTTCTTTCACGTATCTCAAGGAGTATAAGTCACTGTCTTGTTCACCGTACATTACTTTATCATCTCCAAACCCTGGTTAATACCATAGTATGGATTGTCCTTCGAGGGCTTCCGTAGACGCCCCCCTCGCTCTGACAAGCAGCGGCTCTGGCTGTTAGCTGTTAGCTGTTAGCTGTTGTCAATATCCTATGTGCGGTGAGGCAGCCCCGTCCAGCCAAACAGTGCACTACTATGGAACAGATCAATAACATCGAAGTCGTCCCCTGCACCGAATCAGACTATCTGAAACCGTTCAGGGTGCACTACAACCAGGTGAGTCCACAGCAAATAAAGCGCCGCACCGGCGGTATCATTGCGTTCATTTGTTGTGGACGCTAGCAGCTATCTGGTGCTAGCCGATGCTAGCACGGCACCCTCGACCGGTTAACCCGAGGCGGGTATAGAGAAGACTCCGGGTTAGCACGATGGCTAGCCGTTAGCGTCTGGTCCAGCGGCATCCGGAGCACATGCTTCACATTAGGGTCGGGGAGGTCTGGGTCACATGCGCCCTCATGCACGTCCACCGACCAGCGCCATGGCAGTGAATCCAAAGGAGGAACAGGTCCCTGGTTGTGGAAAGACTGCAGTGTGGAGGTCAGGGTCGAGGTTCTTAGGAAAAGATGCTGATGCTGATTTGACCCCCAGTGGAAGCATCACCCAGACACCCAGCCATGGGAAGGGCATTGTTGGAATTTCACCTCTGCAGCCCATTTATAGCTATTTCTTGCAATGTCTTTGCAAATTTGCATAGTATTACACATAGAGGCAGACCTTTTTCCTAGATATTTTTACTCTGTATATGTGTGTGTATATATGTGTGTGTTTCTGTCATTTAGATTGTATTATATATATATTACACTTTGTTTTGCACAGCCTTGAGAGTTGCCCTTTTGGTCATTTAACTGAACAAATTGTCTTGAATCTATGAGCCAATTTAAAAGCACGATGGTTAACAGTGCAAGTTGAAAATTGAAGGTGAAAGGAGCATCTCTGCACCACCACTCTTCCAGGTGGGGGGTTTAATTGAGTTGCGCTATGATTGCGGGTGATCAGAAACGCCTGTAAAACAACCTCTTCTGTGGTAGCTTAACAGTTTTTTGTTTTTTTATAGAGTATACATGTAATATTCGTTTTGACAGCCTTCATTTTCTCTGGAAATGAATACTTCACACTGCAGCACTTTATCGATCGCTTCACTATTCTCTCCTCAAGCCGATGTGATATTTGACTCCAAACCCCATCTCATGGCTCTAATGTCCAGTTACACCTCTGTGGCGTCTCATCACATTTCTCAGGATTTCCTTGCGGTGCTGCAGTTGTCATCTGCAGCACTGCACAGTCTGAATGATAAATTGATTTGTCAATGCAGGTTGTGTTTAAAAAACAAACAAAAAAATAAAAAACACTTAAAAATATTAGTGTCGTATGTGGACTCATCATTCCATTTATGGAAGTAAAGTTTAGAAAGTGTACATTTAGTTTACAATAGATGTGACCTTGACACTTCTATGAAGGTATATGCGTAATGTACACAGATGTGTGCAACATAGAAGTGCCTGCCAACATAATTGCGGGTAGTGTTCTCAAAAGCACAATTCAGAAAGTATGATAGGTATTACAAAGGTCATTGCGCAAAGTTGAAGGTTTTAATAAGGGGGTATATAATCTGATAACCAGACGGATCGGGGAGCTCATGTTTCATTTGCTCTGCAGAATACATCTGGGCACCCTCCCATTCAGACCGATTTCCACCCGACCTTGCCAGGGTCTGGCTAATCACAAATGTTTATTTAATATCGGCCGGGGTTTGATACTATGACGATCCAGAGGAGGGCCGTTGAGGCATTTTGGTAAACAACCAAGATGGCTGCCGCTGGAACAGTGTGTCAAGTCTGGTATTGCGACAGTATTAAACTAACTGCACGGTATATTTTCTTTAAAAAGTTTTGTTGATAAGAAAGATGTGTTTGCCATACTTCCGACAGGATTTGGTAAAAGTAAAATTTACCAACCCACTTGCTCAGTGCTACGTCACATGTTTCGTTGCTCGGATTGATTGTGGGTCTGTTCAATTGCGTCCATAAACATTTTGGTCTGCACCCGTTGGTAACGACCCTTGTAAATCAAAAATGAATGGAGAGATTCCAGACTAAGACGCATTTGCAAATTAGTTTCGTGATGCCAGGCTAATGGGTATAAAGGTCCAGGCTGGCGGGGGACCGATTAAACAGGCCGATATTTGCACATTTTGAGGTAAATAGCATCGGCCAATGCCTGCACTCACGAGGCCGATAAACAAAAAATGTCTGCAGACTAGTGTAATTCTGTGTCAATTTTTCTATACATATCGATTCAGAATATTTAAAACGGTTTCAATACTCATTTTCCACACTATCGATATACAGGCAGCAGCTGCTTCCCAGCTGTCTCTCTTCTCTCTGACAGCGAGTTGACACACACACCGCTGCAGCACCCACATAGCCCCGCCTCCTCTCACTCACTTGCTACCTTCACCATCTCATTCATTCCAGTTTGTTATGGTGTTATGGTTCATTAAAGATGGTGCAGAGCCTCCGCAACCTGTTTTGAAAGAAAAAAACAGCAGTGCTGTTTGGAAATACTTCGCATTTGAGGCAAAATGCAAACCTAATTCTGAGAATTTGAGTGGAGTTTTTTATCTTTCTCCAGACAGTGCTGCGCTATGTGTGCTTTCCCGTGGCTTTTTCTTGTGTTTTTATTTAAGATCTATTTATTTTGTGTGGTCCCTTGTGTGATACAACATTTTTGAACACAACCGAGTGTTGTGTTCAGGCCCATTCCCTCCCGTTACAATGAAAAGCCTTGTGTGTCCCGTGCCACATCACACCGTCTCTCCGTTGCTATGGGACTTAATTTTGTAAAAACTGGATGTTTTAATGTAAATACTTCAATAATAAATCCTGCAGTTCTGTAACCGGGAGACTCTATTTCCTGACCAGACTTTAATATGACAGTTTGTTTTTATTTTTTTATTAGTAATTTATTTATTTTTCATTCATAAGTTTTGTTTTGTTAGTTTTTTTTTTTTTTACAAAGTTTGGTTTTTTGATTACCTGTAGACATTTATTTAGTTGATCTTTTATTTTTTTTTTTTTAAATAAGTGCACTGCAGAGACAATGCAGACAATAACATTAGTGTTTAATAAATGTTAATTTAAGTTCAGCAATTTTGTGGCTGTTATAATTATTGAATTGTTGTATTTTATCAGATGTAAAAACAAACTTAAAAAAAACAGGAACATGATATTAGTACTATATATCGGCCATCGGCCACCCAGCTCTCTAAATATTGACATCTGCAATTGGAAAAACCCATAATGGTCGACTAGTTGGCTCACATTGCCATTCTATTAGGTATCGGATATTGGCCTGTTAATGTCATAAACCTCCCTTTTGAAAGAGTCCCACGGTAGTAGGGATGTGTGCGATTAGTCGATTAAATGTTGCTACCCTCGGTAGTTTGCACCAGAAATACTAGTTGGTTAAACTTATTAGGTCCTATTATAATATAAATGTAGACTTTTAAATAACATATTGACATAATTTGCACTGAAATGTGGCATACGGAAGATAGTTTTCCCGGTGTCGGTGACCCCTCATCGGGCCCATTTCCCACAGACTTGGTTAAGCTATGTTTACTTGCTGCGCTTTCCCCGGGATCCCCATCTGGGATCCCGGCCCCCCGGGGCTCTTGCGCACCGTCGGGGGAAGTGGAGCTTGAGCGCGTGCGATATTCCCAAAAGATGGTGAAATATGCCTGGGCAGCGGCATTTAAAATACCATTTGGTTATTGAAGAATGTGATTAATGGCTTCAAATGGCTCTTATAATATATGTATTTTTTTTTTTAAATGTACACAATATTTTGTCACGCTTTTAGACTAATCGACAAGTCCAAGTTTAATCTTCTGTTTAAACGTCAGGGAAATTAGTCGTTAGGAACATCCCTTCTCGGTAGGGCTGGGCGGTATACAGACTTCTTACGGTATATCAATATAGTTTCAGACCAGATATAGGACGAGACAATACTTTTTATATTGATATAGTTTGATGTTGCGCTAAGATACATAACCAGTTTCTTCTGTAAAGCCTTGCCTCTCTTTCTCCCCCTCCACAACACTGCTTGCGCGCAGAGGGAGAGTGGGGACAGAGGGAGTCCATAATAATTTCGGCTTCTTTTTTTGTGAAGTCGCTTTAAAAAATCACGGGTCTTTTTTTTTTTTTTTTTTTTTAGCTTGTTTTAAAAAATATTGTTTCTTGTTACGAAAATCTGACAAGCAACTTCATTTTTATTTTCCATTTATGGTCGTTATTTTCCCCAATGCAGAGAGTGCCGACCAATCTTTTGTCTTTTTCAGGGAAGAAAAAATAAATGTGTGAAAAGGACAGTAATCTGTTCAGAGACAGATTGGTCTGATTACAGCTGTCATGCACTTCTATTTTGCAAATGCAATTTTATTTTCTTTACACATTCTGTTAATGAAAAAGAAAAAAAGTGAATTCTTCAATTAAAGGCAGTGATGTATCCTGGAATTATTTCACTTTTTTTTTTTTTTTTTTTTTTTGGTGTAAAGAATTTTGAATTTAACAATATTGAATGTCAGTATCGGCAGCCTCAGTCCAGGGTATTGGTATCATCCCTTAAAAACCCATATCGGTCGAACCCTGGTATGCAGCATTGCGTTGTATCTCCCAACAATGTACGGGCTAGATAGGCGTTTTTCTTTTTACTTGTAGGGAGAAGGACTCGGCAATATGTATCATCCAATGATATTTTTCGGATTTTTTCATAGTATGAAGATGTGTTCACACTTATTTTGCGTCCTTTGTTTTTGCAAGCTTCTCAGAAAGTGCTGTCAGTTCAAAGCGTGTAAATATGGCCTAACAGTACGTGGAGTTATATGGATATTTAAAGTAAAATAAGCCATACTAGCCATTAGGGTGTCATGATTCCGATTCAAAATTGAAAATCGATCAATATGAGCGTTTGATTTCGAACTTCGAAATCAGAAGCAGGATTGCAATTCTCCCTGTATTTTTGTGGGTAATATTGTCCAACAGGGATCTTGACCGCCCATATTGGGGCAATCAAGAAAAAATAAATGTGATCTCTAATGTAACGTTATCTGAAAATAAAATGTGTACTTTATCACTGAAGCGGAACTTGTCTAGCGTGCGTGCGCACGGGGGGGTGAACCGAGCCGCAGGGGCTGGAGATCATCCGGACCGCAGTTTGTGTCTAATAATTGAGAAAAAAGTGTGCTCCAATTCAAAAATAAATAAACAATAATAATACTAGCTTTATTTATTTAGCACCTTTTAAAAACACAATTTACAAAGTTCTTTGACGAAATAAAAGCAGAGAGCTCAGATCATGAATTTAAAAGGCAAAGGAACATTAAAAAATAGGAATTAAATCCATTCATTAGATTCAAAAAAGCGGATAGAGACAATAAAAATTAATAAACACAATATGATAATAAGAAATAGAAATAAAAATGAATAAGTAAATAAAAAATAAAACTAAAATAGATAAAGAAAGTGGCCGACATCACATAAAAGTACTATAAAAATGGGTTTTGAGAAGTGATTTAAAAGAAGTCACTGACTCTGCTCGCTGTATCTCCTCAGGCAAGTCGTTCCAAAGCTGAGGGGCCCTGCCAGAAAACATTTACATTTACATTTACATTTAGTCATTTGGCAGACGCTTTTATCCAAAGCGACTTACAAGGGAGAATAACATTCAGCTACATTGCGACAGAGATTAGTGTAACAACAACATTGGTGTAACAATAAATACTGCAAGGTGGTGCAAAGTAATTGTAGATTAGGACAGGAGGTACTCACTGAAGAGCTGGGTCTTCAGGTGCTTCTTAAAGACAGAGAGGGAGGTCCCCGCTCTGGTCATTTTTGGCAGCTCGTTCCACCAACGTGGAACTACAAATGAGAATAGCCTGGATTGCCGTGGCTGTATGGCCGGCAGAGCCAGGCGACGCTCATTTGACGAGCGCAGCATCCGGGGGGCAACATGTGCTCTTACAAGAGCATTTAAGTAGGCGGGAGCATTCCCAACAATCACTCTGTAGGCCAGCATAAGAGACTTGAACTTGATGCGGGCGGCTACAGGTAACCAGTGGAGCTCGATGAGCAGCGGAGTGACATGTGCCCTCTTTGGCTGGTTGAACACCAGTCGCGCCGCCGCATTCTGTATCATCTGAAGTGGCTTCACCGCACAGGCCGGCAAGCCTGTTAAGAGGGCATTGCAGTAGTCGAGACGGGACATCACCAAGGTTTGTACCAGCAGTTGAGTGGCATATTGGGTCAGGTACGGCCTGACTTTTCGGATGTTGAGTAGTGCGAAGCGGCAGGACCGGGAGACTGCGGCAACATGGTCCGAGAATGTCAGTTGGTCATCAATAATGACACCAAGATTCCTTGCAGCCTTGGTAGGAACAAGAGATAGAGTCGATTTTAATATCAATGTTGTGATAAATACCTTGTTTGGCCGGGAAGACCAGCAGTTCCCTTTTCGCCAGATTTAGTTGAAGATGATGAGAGAAAAGGCACGGTCACCCTTAGTTTTAAGTCTAGACTTTGGAACAGCCAGGAGGGCCCGGCCTGAGGATCTGAGGCTGCATTCTGGCTCATATGGGGTCAACATATTTTTTTTTATGTAGCTTGGAGTCAGACCCAGACGTGCTTTAAAAGTGATCAGTAAACTCTTAAAATCCATTCTGAACCGAACAGGGAGCCAATGGAGAGAAGCCAGGATCGGGGTGATGTGATGCCGTCTTTTGGAACCGGTAAGAAGCTGAGCTGCTGCGTTCTGAACAGGTTGGAGGCGAGAGAGTGACTTTTGGTTGTTGCCAGAAGGGAGGGAATTACAGTCGTCTAGTCATGATAAAATTAGGGCGTGGATTAAATTTTCCGGGTCGCTTTGAGATAGTATTGGTTAGATTCTTGAAATGGTTCTTAGTTGAAGGAAGCAGCACTGGACAATATTTTTTAAATTTTTGGTTCAAAGTTTAGGTCAGAGTCAAATCGTACTCCCAAGTTTCTAGCAACAGACCACTCTCAATTTCGCTGTTAGAATTTGGGTGAGTAAACAATAGGATTTCTGATTTTGAATTATTGAGCTGAAGAAAATTGTGTGCCATCCAACAGTTGATATCATTGAGACAATTTACAACAGCAGCTAGGCTGTTTGGGTCACCAGGTCTCATAGGAAGGTATGTATCTGTGTGTTGTCTGTGTAGCAATGAAAAGAGACATTGTGTCTTTGAATAATTTGGCCAAGTGGCAGTGTAGCATAGATTGAAAATAAAATTGGACCTAAAATAGAACCTCGCAGTACACCACATGTAATGTGAGATGTAGAGGATGAGTAGTTACCTGTGGAGGTTATTTCTAAAAGGAAGGAATAAAACTAGCCACGCGTAGTGTCCTTGATGCCAACCCAGGTGTTCAGACGGTCGATGAAAATGGCGTGATCTACAGTGTCAAAGGCTGCGCTTGGATCTAAAATAATTAAGATTGCACTTTTCCCCCTTGTCAACCTCTAAAACCACACTGGAATTTCTCAAAGATGTTAGTGGCACATAATAATAATTTGCTATATTTTACAATATCCCCACTTGATTTGTCCACTTGAGACGGCAGAACAGAGATCGCAGCTTGTGAGAAGTGGCGGTACGCACCTCTATGCGCTCCATGAGAGTAGCCAACATTATGGATATGGTTTGGATTGTGATATCATAGATTAGTTAATAATGTTAAATGGAACATGGTGCTGGGATATGAAAAAAGTCTGATTAGAGAAGACATGGACGCAGTGGGCGGAGGAGAAGAGACTCACTTGCGGTAGTGTTGAAAAGTTTCTCTTTTCAGTAAAAAGAGCCGCCTCCTATGGTTCCCAAGCATTTATTTTATCTATGAAATATTTTGTGTATATTTATTCCTTTACAAAAGAATAACATTATTTATAATTATTTAATGTGACTGGTCTCAAAGTTACTGAATGAGGAACAAGTGTTTTTTTTTTTTTATATTTAAGACTCTATAGTCTGACAATGGATTTTCACTTCTACTTTACTGTTAAAAACTTTGCAGATGCACATACCTTTTCAGCCATCTAGCAACCCTTTCATCCGTTTTTCATCCCAGTTTTAGCCTGAAAAGGTAAGCCAAGCCCATGTTCACTCTTGATTAGGAGTAAAATCCACATGTACTTCCTTTTTAATTTGTCTTAGGTGTGTTTCACGATGATGCAGTGAGGAAATGAATTGGAATAGAAAGTACACATCACATTTAACATGATAACCCTAACCCTAACCCAAAACACTGAGGGGGGGAATTTACAAAGCAATTATGTGGCTTTTGCGGCCGCTCAATTGCCGCAAATAACGGAAAAAGCAAGCGTCTAATTCACGAAGAAGTAGGCTTGGGCCGATTTACAATTTAATCGTCTATAGGCGATCCACTGCGTCAGTCGCGATCGACTCCATCGATTGTGGTTGACATTGATGACAGTAAAAATATTGACAGTAAAAATGTAGTAAAAGTGCAGTTTACCGTTCTGAAACTGGAGCGGAGAGGAGGAGAGGGAGAGGTAGAAAGGGGTGGAGGCTTTCCCCATTTCCCCATTGTTTGTTTCCTACATGTATGAAACCAAATGTTTAAACACAAATGAGTTAAGGGACTGTTGAAGTCCTTACTCAATACTGTTCCAAAAAAACCTGTGCGTCCCCACTGTCGAGACGCATGTCTCCCCGTTGCTTTTGGACAAAATTTACTGGATGTTTTGTGTAAATACTTTACTTGTAAATAATAAATCCTGCACTTCTGGAATGGGGAGACAGCATTCGCTGCATTACATTCCGTTCTGTGCGTGCGCAAACCCTACCGCGCGCCCCTATAAAATCGTATATTGCCGAACGCTGCCCCCAAGCAATGGGCGATTGTAATTTCGCACGATCTCCCAAGCCTACAAAGCACCCTCAAACAGTGAAATGCACCGCTAGTGATGCTGCCATGCATATAGTGTCCCGGTGCTATTTGTGCGTATTTAAATTAGGTATTATGCATGCATTTGTTGCAAAATTGGCCCTTTCTATGCAAATGAGCCACGTTGCAAATTGCGTGCAATTCACAAACGCCAGCGCTAATAGCCTCACGCAGTTAGAGTGATGCTGTTACCATGTGCAGAGACCAGGTGGTAATTGAGACAGACCAAAACAAGGCTCTGCTGCACTGTAGTCTTCGGAGAGCTGGTGCAACTGAATCGCCTTTTAGAAGCGGTGTCAGACCCTGACCCAGACCCCATGAACCTGATCTCTTAATTATATTTTGACATTATAATTATTATTACTCTCATGGTATCTGTTGGTAGTAGAACACACAGCAGCCTGTGGTTTTCAAAATGCACTCAGAAAGCAACTTGTTGACTTTTTTTGTCAACTTTGATAACCTTTTGTACAAATCAGGCGTTACAAATTTTGACAAAAAAACGGTTCTATAATTCCTATTAAACTCAAAAGATATCGAAAAAAATGACTAAAAGCTATAGGGAATAGCGATTAAGTGGTCAAAAAAAACTGGCATTGAACCACAGATGGCATCGAACCTCAGAACCCCGGACAGCTCTGCAGGCCGCGGCCTTTCCCCTGTAGCGACCCGGAATTTTGTAGAGCAAAATATATTAAATCAATATCGGAATTTCTACATTGTTGTATTAAGATTCAGTCAGAACTAGAAATTCTTAAGTTAAATTAGTGTGTGTGCGTGTGCGTGTGCGTGTGCGTGTGCGCGTGTCAGTCAGACGCTTCAATAGTGAAAATGGTTTTGTGCACAAGTCACATTTCACTTATCACGGGAGGAGAGGCGAGAAAGAAGGCTATAGAAGACCTTAGATCAGGTCTAGATCGGGACCTGTCTCCCTCTATGTGCAATCTCCATGCATAATTAGCACCCGTGCTTAACGGGGACACTTCGCCCCTATCTTTTGTGAAAAGGGCCCTAAAACGGCACAGATAGCAGGCACAATTCATGGTGCTATTAGTGGCCACAAACCATTGCTTTGTGAATTCCCCCGACTGTATTGTAAAACCCCATACCCGCATAACGCAACATACTTCCTACCACCCCTAAAAGTTTGGACGCTATACTGTATTATGCCACATTGAGGTTCCTATCGGTCCCTTGAGAGCCGCCTCAGCATCCTCTTTAGGTGGCTTGTTCCTCAAACAGCAATTTGCATCACTGAGTCACGCTGTTCAGCTACCCACACTTCTCTGTCCTCCATTCAGAAGACACACACGTACACACGCACACAACACCATTCCCATTATCTCCTGCAAAAGTGGCCCCAGTTGAGCAAGTTTGATGCTCATTTTGCAACGCTGTCAACCCGTGGAAACCCCTTGCCTTTCTTTGTGGGAGTGACAGTATGCTATGATAAGGTCACACATAGTTGATAGGGGTTCAAAAAACATGATTCTGTTTGTGTTACGGTTTTGGGGTCACTGTTAAGTGTATATTGGTCCATTGAGGGTCGAGAAAATCTCATTGCAAATGGCTAAAGTAAACCTACGGGCACGGGCAATATTTTTTCCACTTCTAAAGTTTAAGTGCAATATTTGACTAACTCCACATTAGGCTTGGGCGATCGTGCAAAATTCCAATCGGCAATATACGATTTTATCGAGGGGGGGGGGTGTGCTCTGTGCGCGCGCAAGCCCATTGTCGCGCTTATTCCTGCTGGAATAAGAACTTGAAGCTGGAGCTTTCATAAGTGTGTCTGTGTGAGGCATTGACTGGGCTGGGGTGCTTCACTCAAATGGTTGACAAGGGGTGAGTTGAGGTTGTCCCAGCTGAGGCTGCATCTTCACATTCGCCATCTGGTCTTAAACACAACTGTGCCATGCGTCAGTCAAAGGAGATTTCCCAGGACGCTAGCAAGCATTGATTGATTGATTGATGCTAATCAGTTGTCAATGTGACATTCAAAAAACATTTTTAAATGTTTTCATTTAAAGTGGATTCAGCAATCCACTTTGAGATTGACAGGGTACAGGCGGAGAAAGAATTGCCATTTTTTCTCTGACCTGTCAGCCAAAAGGAACCTGTCATCCTTAGCCTAGGCGAAGGGCATTTTTTAATTTTGGAATATTATTTTAGTATCTATAAAACACTAAAGCAGGATACAGAGTCGGTCCGTCACTTATTTCAGCAATCAATTACTTTAATCTGAGTACACTTTGCAGACGGACAGAACATTGAACAGACACTGTTGAAGACAGCCTAAATTCTTATATCCTTGACCTTCCATCATAACTGTTAGAAACAAGACGCTGTTGGTGGTGTAGATGAGGCCTTGTTGGTGAAGCGGTTTTGCGGGGAAGCTGGGGGATTAGAACGGTGCCATTTGCAGTCCACACCTGCAACAGCAGAGATGGGCTTTATACTTAATTAGGAAAATTACGAACTAGCTAAAATAGCAGATGTATAACAAAAGGTGGCGGACTATCTCTTTCTCCTCTTTTGCCTTTCCTTTCATCCCGGTTGTCCCCTCTCCTCTGGAGCCCGGTCAGAGGGCGACCAGGGAGACCCCAACCCCAGCTCCCCACTGAGGCTATTTAATTAGAACTAGGTTTTTTTTTATGTTGTGTTCTTACCCCTTGTACTATCTGGGGCCTGGTCATGTTCAGCAGAGTCACTTTAAGAGAAGTCTTTTCACTCTCCCTGCCATACATAAAACTATTTACATTTCCTATTTAGGTGCCCACATGACTTGGAAATAACAGTGTTAACTGAACTAAAGGACTGTTGTCACAGAAAAACTTCTGCATTACTTATTTTACTGCTTCTATTTATCTACCATCCAGCACTCTGCAAAATGATCAGATTCTATAAAGCGTGATTGGCCACTATTGCTGTAGATATCATGTTTCAATAATGACACTCGCTGCATCTGGAATGGCACACTATGTGCTTCATACTACATGTGCGTACTATAATCCAGCATACTTTTAGTATGTGAGTAAAGAGAACGATTGCTTCTCGGGCGTCGTACTACATCGCCCCTTACTCACGCGGGGCCCAGATAACGTCACACCCCACAGGGACCTCTTTAGCATCAGTATTCGTTGCCTGTTATGTTTTTCACTACCTCCACCCCAGCCCCCTAGCCCCCGGGCGCTCCACAAAGCAGGTGACTCTCCCTCGTTGACTCCCAGAACTGCACTCTCCTTCATCTCCTTGTGCTCACACTGAACCCCCAGCCTAATTGGGCTCCATTCATTCACCACAATGATGTGAATAATTTATCTCTTTTGTGTAGCTCGCGGCCACCTCACCAGCACATGTCAAGCGAGTGTTGCGGTCCATTTTGCCCCCCCCTCCACATCTCCTTTTTTCACATAAATTGATATGTGCCTATTTGAGCTCCTAAAACAAAGCTAACTTTATACATTTGTACCGATCATCGGGCCGTCATGATTGGTATAAACGTTGACTCATCGGTGACTCGCCCCATTGGGCCACCAATGCAATTTTAAAAATGATTTATTCAATGACCTCACTCACTGTAGATTGTTAAAATATAACTGATTGCAGAATAACAATGTCTTTGTTTTATATTTTTTCCCAAACATGCAAGATTGCAACATTTAAATAAAGCATATATTTTAAAATGAATAGAATATTTGCATTTCATGGGTGTTCTAGACATAGCTGATATACTAGGATATTCAAGGCATCAGTGGTTTATACTACCTGCGGTTTGATACTATTATCACCAACGGTTTAATACTACAGACAAAATGGTGCTTTGGACAAAAACAACTGCTAAATGATGTAATGTTTGATGGGCCCAAAAAAATAATATTGGTGGCAGCAGTAGAATACTACTGGCCTGGCTCATTGTTTAAGACACCAGAAGCCCACCTCCCATGTGATATTTTGGCACACTTATACTTGCTATTTTAAGGGGTTTCGGGAAAGCATTCTTGTACAGCCCCTTTTCCACGGTCAGGCCAAACGTTCCTCAGCACAGTTCGTTACAGTTATAGCCGCAGTTCCACTACGCATGGTTTGGCATGGGACAGTTGTGAACCGTTCCTATTGCTGGATTTTCGCCCCAGCCTTGTAACTAGGGCTTCATTGAAGAACTATTTTGATAATCGATTAATCTGTTGATTATTTCTTTAATTAATCAGTGAATCAGATAAAAACATAAAAATATATTTTATTTTCTCCTTCTCACACTTTCACACATTAATTTTTTTCTGAAATGATATTGTATGAGTTTGCAAAATAGCACAATTTACATAAAACTCAGTACATGCTTGTTGATTTAATAATTTCTTATGTAAAGGCCAGTTACCCAAAGGTCAAGTACAGACAAGACACTAAATTTATTTAAAAAATATATATAAAAGATGTTCCAAACAATGCAATTTGCCCTAGCTCACTCCTTACATGCAATTGTGTCTCACTCTGTAATAAGTGATCAGTGATCCGCCATTTCAAATGGTTTTTTTTCTTGAAGTGAAGTGGGCCACGGCTCCGCAACACGTTTCCAATTTATTTCATCAATTCATTGTTGCAGACCTAGTAGTAACAGTACTGAATGTGGCCAAAATGCGCTGCGTGGTGACTGAATTACATAAGTGTTCGATGATTGGTTTCTCAGGGTGTGCGAGGACATCCCATTCGATATGTGTAATTTTTACATCCAACGGCACCATTGTTAAAATACTCACTTTGTATGAGACAAGCTCAACAGCATTTTCTCTTTTTCCATCCATTTTTGCCAGTCGTGTTGTGAATATTGGGGGGGGGGTGTTTTTCAGTGGTAGAACATGTTTATTGATACGTCAACAAACAGTGGATAGCTGTTAATGAAAATGATACTCACTACGTAGCTGTAATGGATTCTTACGTACATACGTAAATGAACAGAGCAGCAAGAACAAATCTGAGAAAATCAGACAAATCGAAATCCTCCATTGGTAAAGAGAGCGTGGCCAAGGCAGCAGGTCCTTTTTTTAAATGTATATATATATATATTTGTGTAAATGTTGTTTGTTTCTTTGTTTATTTGTCTCACCGTGGTGATTCTCCCCCTCTTGGAGTAGTGATCACTTATTTATAGACCCAAACATGATAAGTAGTTCTCCAAAGAGGGGAGTTGGTGGTGGTTCTCTATAACCAAAAACTGTGCTCTTGTCATTCTACAGGTCATCCATAAGACAGAGTTTTTGCAGCAGTTCTTGACGATTTAACAATGAATAAAGAGCTGCATTGCAGGTTGAGAACCTGAACTCCACCTGCAGACTAACTCTGTCCTAGATGCAATGGCGTACAAATACTCTGTGTTGTATGCCCAGCATTCTGACAGCACAGGTTTAAAAATATATATAAATAAATAAAATAATATTAAAAAAAAATATATATATATATACACACATACATATTCTCGGGGCCGCTGCTCCGCAATGTTTCCATTGGAAACACAAACCTTAACCGAGCACAAGCAGGCTAATCAGCATGGCTCAGCGCGGCAGCACTTCGGCGTCAGAACAATCATGGAAATGAGGCTTATGTTGTACTGTATGTTCCTTAGTGTAGCCTGCAGATTCGTTTACCCTCCTGAAACTTTGAGACATTTTTGCTTAATCTGTTTGTTGTGACAACATCAGCTAAACTGACCTGTTTGGTTTTTAACATTTTCAATAAATATATCAACCGCTT
The DNA here is from genome assembly GCF_960531495.2 of Zeus faber. Taxonomy (NCBI): domain Eukaryota; kingdom Metazoa; phylum Chordata; class Actinopteri; order Zeiformes; family Zeidae; genus Zeus; species Zeus faber. The sequence continues at coordinate 21,980,272 of NC_137189.1, forward strand.
GAATTTGTGGTGATCTAAAAGTGCTGTTGCTCTCACTCTCAACATCTTCGTATTGCCTGTATGGAAAGGGCTTTTTTTGCCATTGATTTTGTTTTATTGACTAAAGCTGCTTGCACATGATTACCATCAAAACTTCCTATGGAGAAAGCAGTGACATCCAACTACGGCATTCAAAACTTCACCTCCAGAAGCCCAGAGTTCAAATAGATTGAACTCTGACCCACTAGACGCTAACTCTCCAAAGTGCTTCCAAATCAGAATGCACCATTGTCGAGCACCAAGACTCAAAAGTTCCACCACCAAAAAACATTTTATTATATGTTGGTGTAATAATTTCAATGTTTAATGTGTTTGAAGAAGGGTTATCAGAATACATAACGCTCAGCTACCACCCTACTTTGCTTTTGAGCGCCGCACTCTATTCTTGTCATAGGTCTGCCACGTTACACTGGAATAAGCCCAGTTTATTGTTGTGATAAAACAGTATTTAGTATTCATCGTGATAAAACACACTGTTTTCTACCTTGGCCTATATTTGGTGCCATGTGTGGCCCTGTATTCCACCATTTTTGTCCCTTGGTTGCTTATTCGGTTAGTGGTCATTAATTGTTTGCGGGATGCGCCCTGCTTTTCCTTTGGTTGAGGCTGGTGAATAAAGCACACCATGCCAGAGCTGAAATCAAGGGAAATTGGCGAGCACATGGTGGGCATTAAAGACCGCTTTGTCCATTGCTGCACGAAGGCATTTAGTCTTTTTTGTTCTTTTGCTGCAGCTGTGAGGGTTATGGTGCTGAAAGCCTGCTGGGGTGGGGGTGGGGGGTCTCCTCTCTCATCTACGCATTTGATGGTTATTTGAATTAAAGCACCTCAGAGATCAAGACCACACAGCCCTACTCTACAATACCAATCTGCAACAAGGGGGCCCTGTCATCTCGGAACCCAAAGGGAGAACATTAATTTTCAAGGCCTCCCGCCCCCTCCCCCTTCTTTACCGAATGGGCTAATCTCTCTGTTGTAATCCATGTCAGCCATGATTCTCTGTCCCCCCCCAGGCTATTCATACTGCCCCCCACTCCCCACCAAGTACTCCTGGTAATGAGTGGAACCCCACCATCTGTGAGTGGTGACAGGACACTAGAGGGAACGTCTGTCTGTGCAGGAGCGTGTGTGCTGACCAAGCAGACCCAGCACAAGTTTGTGACAGTGCGGGAAGCTCACATTATTGTCAGACAGCCTTTTGTCAGGTTTTTGCAGGATTTTATTGATTCTTTGCCCCTCTGCAAATCTTTTCTTTTGCCAACATGAGCACTCACGTAAGAGACTAGAAACATGTTGTGTCACTTCCCACTGGTAACGGGCTGGAGCCATCTTAACACTCTGGATGCACTTCGGGATTTGCAAAAATTGGTTTGAAATAAAATGTGACATCCAAGTTTCCTTATTTGAAAAGGAGATTTTAGGTTTTTTGTTTACATTTTTTTTTCTGTTCCCCACATTTAAGAACAGTGAGAAGCTGCAGCAGGGCAGCAAGTTTTCAAAAGTAAAGCATCAGCGAAGTGGCAGTGGGTTGAAAAATAGCAAACCTATCCTTAATTTGAATTTCACTGCTCTAATATCAAGTTGAGATGAGTGGTGTACATCTCTCCCTTATAAGACGATCCGATACCTATCTAGATACATGGGCTACGATACCATTCAGGGATAGTACATTTAAATACGGAATGATTTGTTGCGATACGATGCAATTTGATACAGTTCTAATATTTGTTTAATGTAGACATTCATTTTCCATTATAAATTAAAGTAAGCAAATTCGCACATTTGTATAGGGACATATTATATATTATGTAGATATTATTATAGATATATATATGACATTTTAGTGGTATTTACGTTTTACTTTTTTCTTTTATCCTATTGTGTTTTGTTATTTTTATTCTCCTTTTTTCCAGACTGTTAAGCTTTTTAGCAAACCTCACCATCAGAAATTCCTAGTATATTTAAATGTGCCTGGCGACAATAAACCGATTCTGATTCTAGAAGTGGCATTGCTTACATTCAAATAAATATATTTCATAAAAGACCAGGGAATCCCAAGTATTTGTTACTTTATGGCACTAGATATAGTAACATCTAATATATTGTGATTCTGTTCTAGTAATATTGAATATAATATTGTAATGACCCTGGATGCGTTGGTTACTGTGGTGTGTGTGTGTGTGTGTGTGTGTGTGTGTGTGTGTGTGTGTGTGTGTGTGTGTGTGTGTGTGTGTGTGTGTGTGTGTCTGTGTGTGTGTGTGTGTGTGTGTGTGTGTGTGTGTGTGTGTGTGTGTGTGTGTGGCGAGACGAAGTTGGGGGGAGAGAGCGCGAGGGGGAAGTGTTGGGTTGTCTGTTCAACGGCGTGAAAGTAACATGACTTGTATAATGTTAGATCAGGGAGTCTCCGCAGCAGTCAACCGATTAGTAATTTTTTAACTGGGCCACGACCAGTTCATGGTGCATTTCGATCGATCCAGGGATCCTCGTATCGATGTAGTCGCATTTTTAACGTTAAAACCGGTTTCCGATTCGTATCGCTGAATCGTTACATCCCTAGTTGAGATATCATGCAGTTCCCAACAATAATTCCTCCACTTTTACCAACCGTAACCGCACTGGTGTATATCAAAATGTTCTATGCCCCATATTTTGAGGTCCTGTAGTGTTGTTGAAGTAAGCTGATAGACGGATGGCACCGTAAGCACGTCAGATTATTGAACAGCAGCCACCCCAGTCACATGGCAGCTGTGCACTGGGGACCGACCCGCTTGTCTCAGAAACAGCGGCGAGCCTTCAGTCTTATTTGATCTTTTCCCAATGAGCACCCCCGCCAGCAAAAAAAAACCTCATTGTCTCATCAAGTATCCCCCACACCCCCACCCAAACCCCAGCACCAATCTACCAATCGTCACCATGGTACAAAGAGCTATCAGCTCGCCAGCTGTTACAGCACTGAAGGGGACAAGGTAGGGGGCTGGGGTCTAACACCTTTTTTAGGTTGGGAGAGATGGCCAACATGGCTGCCATGAGCTCAGCCCACGAGCAGTCACAATGCCTCAGAACGTACATCAGTATCTTAGGATTCCTTTAGCCAGAGTGAGTATGCTTCAGATTTTGACAGCCACCAAAGAGTCCCCTTTAAAGATAAGTCAACACAGTTATTTGGCAATTTTCAGGAGGCCACGAATCGCCCCAAGTTACTGAGAGCGATTCCGCCTTCATGCACTTTCATTAGAGCCTCTGGAGTGCTCGCAAAGTGCGTCAAGGGATTCATCATCATCATTGCGGTTCGCGGACGCCTGCAAGTGAATTCATTTTCGCTTTTGCCGAAAGGTGAAAATAGACGAGTTAACTTCTTTCAAAGAACGTTTGTAGGAGTTTGCGTGCTTTATGTTGTAAAGTTATGCACCCTTTTTCTCTCTTCCCCCTTAAAGGGGCCCTGTTATGCTTTTCCTTATTTTCTGTCATATAATGTTAGAATGTGGAAATTCTTATTAAACGTGGCCAAAGTGTCAAATAATGAGGTAAACTAATGACAAAGTTCACTGTTTACTTCGCAAAATAAATATCCTCTGTAAAAATTACGTAACTAGTCTTGCCATCTATCCCTTAAATTAAAGAATTGTCCTTATGGTATAAACCTAAAATTACATGTTCATTATTTTATTGATAATTTAAGGGACTTTTTTCAATGAAAAACATAGCTTAAACAAAGCCCCCTCCAAATTGCTGAAATTTTAAACCTCTGTCAAACTCTTGAGTGCTCTTTATTATTTGTTATAATCTCAAGTTTTCGCTCTGATATCTTTGCACTCGCCCCCTGAAATATCTTAGTTTAAGAAAAATATAACTGTCTGTTTTCTGTAGAGCGGTTCCCTCTCCATTCCGCTGGCCCATTCGCTTTCAAAGGAAGAGCAATTTCAGTGCAAACGACAAATCAAATACGTTGTAGAGAAGAGGCACAGACAAGTCATACAGTAACTACTTATTTTTTGTTCAGCGTGCTGGTTTTGTTTTCCTTTCCACACCGCGGCACACACAGTTAATTATAAACGAATTGGCCTTACACCGTCCTAGTGCCACCATCAACTAGAAGGAGAATCGCTGATGGCGGGAGACCTGCCCACTCACGCTGCTGTCGTTTTGACCAACGATGTCGGGACACATCTGTGGAATTTTGATAGAAATCAACGTCTCGTTCAGTGAGCCCTTAGTCCGTTGTTTGACTCACCTGGTGAGAGGCTCATACATAACATAGTTCACGGTTCCAGGTTAAAGGCCATCCTAATGACCACTGTCGACATTTTAATGCTTTTCTGTTGCGCTCGGTACTGCCTATTTACTGCCATCTATTTTTACAAATACATGATTGTCGTTGATTTCATGCCCTTCCAGGACGCACAAAAGCATTTAGCAAATGTGTGAGAACAACATGTATTCATTCTCTACTGTTTGACGGAATACAACATTCACAGTAGATCCTAAAATTGGTTTGTATCCTTAGAACTAAATGAAAATGAAAATGTGATCTTTTGTTTGGTATATTCTGGCGCATTAGCAACACCATATCAACCGGTGACAAATGATTTTCAACAATACTAACAAGGGCTTTAACTAGATATCATGGCGTGAAATTTTGCGGTGCCAAAATGTGACTATATGCACTGTGTAGTGGAACAATGGATCGCGGTTTGGGTGGCATTGGTGTTGCCGTTGTAGATGTGCTATTGAAACCGAAACCCTTGGTTGACACAGACCAGATCACTCAGGACCAGGATGTAGTGGTGTAATGAAATGTAGTTGATCCGTGCGGATTGTCCCCCACGGTTCGGCACGGATTTGAACCACGGATTAATTGCAAAATTTAACCATTATAGTGAAATACAGTTTTACTGCCGCTATTACTTTTTAAAGTAATAATTCAGTAAATCTTGATGCAGAGTTGCAGTTAAAAGAAGATAGGAAAGACAGATGCGTGCTGCGTTTTATTCTGAAGGGCAATGATTGGTTTATTGTATGTCGCGGTGTGTTCCTGCTACTTTACAACATTGTCATGAATGAGCTGTGGATACAGCGGCAGTTAGAGGACGGACCATAGATATAGAAACGTAGATACCTAGTTGTGAAGAGGCAGAACAAGACTGTGGCAGTTTCGCCTGCCACATGTCACGCAAGTGGCGTTTTCAGGGCCCTCCAGCACAGAGACACAGACGATGGGGTTGAGAACATACCAGTTTATTGTAGAGAGGGGGCTAGGTGGAACAAGCCCCAGGGCCGATGGACGGCATGTCAATACAAGGGCTCCTCTCGTGTGTGTCTGTGTGTGTCTGTCGTTTAACTGTTGCTCGTTAGACAGCCACACTGATCCTGGGCCCAATAACCTAGACCCAGGAAGGGTGTGGCTGCTTAAACCACACCATCCCCACACCAGAGGTATTTTGTCAAGTACCGTTTTAACTACAGCTAGCTATTTTCAAAATGTGTGGAATGGACTGTGGAATCAATGTATGGCAGCAGGTAGGGCCATTGAAAAGCATAAAATAGCAGAGAAAATCTTAGTGGCACTATGTTGATGATTTTTCCCCACATACCTCTTAAGTATGGTACTTTTTCGTTGACAAATTCAAAAGCCTTAAGCTGTGTGGCCAGGCCTGAATGTTTAGGGTGTAATTACTGTGGCATTTTACTTGACTTCTCCCCGTACCCGGGTAGTACCGAAGTCATGCCCACATGCAGAGGAGACGTCTGTGGTCGTCCACAATGTGTTCGCTCTCATAAAACTGTCATCACCGCTACTGAAGAATGATGTGGGTGGACCAGAGGCGTAGCCCAACCTTCAAAAAATATTCAATAGTCATATTTCCCCCAGGCGCAAAAAGTGTAGCCCAGTTAAAGCACGTGTAATTTGGTCAGGGAGCTACTACTCCTAAGCTACAAACCATTTTTCATAAGCAATGTGGAAAATACACAATATAGAGTTAAAGGTGTGGTGTGTAGAATTACGGAACAGACTTGGCAGAAATGGAATATAATATCGATAAGAATTATTTAATTATTGTATAATCCCATGAAAATAAGAATTGTTGTGTCGCCGTTACTTTAGAATGAGCCCTTTCTATCTACATAGGGAGTGAAAACGCTTCCACCAAGGCCGCCATGTTTCTACAGTAGCTCAGAATGGACAAACCAAAATGGACAAACTGGCTCTAGAAAGGGCCTTTTTGTGAGTTTTGCGGCCATCGTCTGGTTGTGATCTGCAACCTCACCGCTAGATGCCACTTAATTCCGAACGCTGCTCCTTTAAATAATAATTTGGGAGGTTTTTCTTGGTTTCACTTTAATTTCAGACTTTTTAATTTGAAATATTTATGGGAAATCTCAATACAGATAACCATTTTTTGCACACACTAAACCACATTCAAATCTTTTCTGATTCCCTGAAGATATCCTACCATCCTAAATTTAATTGACTGAAGATTGAGGCCTTTTAAAGGAGACGTTTTCCATTTTGCAACCCAGGCCTTAATAAGATGTCGGTAACTGTTCGTAGCACAACCTCAATGAATGATAAACTATTGGGAAACTTACCACTCTGCTGCAACTTTTTTTAATATGGGAAAAGTGATCATTTCTGTTTTTCTCTTCTTTTTTCCCCACAGAATGGGACGAAGAAATCTTGGGACTTCATGAGAACGCATGACAGGTAAGACGGCCATATTGGTCATTCTCAGCCATTTTATGGGAAAAACAATGCTCTACCAATGACCACAAACATACATACACTCAGACATACACACTCACAACCTGGTGTGTAATTAAGAAAAACACTGTTATGTTCGATAAACCTTTATCTAAAGGATCTCACGCTTCTGGTCAATGGTGTTTTTCCCACAACACTTGACCACTAATCCCACACGTCAACTGATAAGGAGCAACTTGCAGCTGATTAATTGCTTATTTTTTCCACAAATGTTAAATTGTAGCAGGTTTGCGGTAAAATGCGGTGAACAGTGTGGGTGTTGTGCACTCTGGTATTTTGGTGTTCACTGGACCACGGGACCTCGCTATGTCAAATGAAACAAAGTGAAGTAAAGGGGGCGAACCACAAACAAAATCCCTAATCTTTATGACCTGCATATTGCTTTACCCACATATTTAACAGATTTGGGTCACCTAAATGTTTTTACAAAATGTTTTATCTCAGTGTTTCATCTGTGAAAATATGTTTTTTTTATTTTATTTCATTATATTTGCCAGATCTCTATCTCTCTTAAAATAAAGGTATATATTTGTTGTTTTTTAGCTGAAGCTGAAATTCACCATTGGAATTAGCCCCCTTTTATGTTATACCCCACTTAACAGTGACTATAAATGTCTACATGGCCGTTGGGTGTGAGAAATATCACATCTTAGTGCGAATGGCGGCCTTCCCTCTTTGTTATTATTTTTCCAAAGGTATAACCGTGCCCTTAGGTAGGTCTCGGGTCGTTTCAGCACTCTTTTCCTCTGCTTCTGCCCCCCCCACAAAAACCAAAAGAGGTCATTTATTTTACTGTGATAGATTGTCCTTTAGAGGCCCTGCAGCAATAACCTCCAAACTTGTGTTTCCCTGTGTTTCCCTTACTAATTTTCATCCTGCATTTATTTCTTTATCTATATGTTTAGCGTTGCTTTATCCCCATTTCAACTGGCAGAAAATGAACACAATCAATGAGCCGAGGTCCAAGAGGTCACATCGCCACTAGAACTGTAGTAAACAGTAAATTAAACACATAAATCTTCTGTTGGTTCGCTCTGATTCCTTGCAACTAGTTGTTGAAGCGGTTCCAAAGATCAGCCCGTCTCGTTCTAATGTAAACTCGGGGAACGTGATATGCATTAAATCAGTAACTGTGTTATGAGTCATTGCAATTATGGATTTCATTGTCGTAGTATATTATGAGCATAATACCATGTAATAATATTTGTACAGATATCAAAGAGGCCTTTAATGACATAACATATTTTATGTTGACAGTTAAATTTCCTCAACCCTCTGATGGAAACATGCCTAATTTGTATCCTGCATTTCTAACACCAGCTTTAAAATTCCTTTAACATATACATGGAAACTTAGAATTGTCGACCCTAACGATTTTGCAAATGAATCACGGTCAGCTCAAAAATTACAAATTTCGCCGTTGTGTAATAATTACCCGTGTTGCACCAATAAACGCATCAGATGAAGTTGCACAAAATCTCCATCCTTCAGATGGGCCGAATCTGCGATTCTTTTCGGATGCGTGTTTGCTGAGCACTGGGCAGCTCTTAAACATGTCGGCCTATCATAAAATACTTTGTTATTGTGACACCTAAGTGTTTATTGGAGTGTAAGCATAACGGCACATGTTATTACCCTGTCTTTGTCAATGACGGTGTGTGTGTATTTCAAAGGGCACGGGAGTAGGACAGCCTTAAAGGTAAAGTCATTAGAAGCAGCATATGCGTAGCTCTTCAACAAATCCACAGAAGTCCTGACATGTGTTGATAGCTATGTAGGGGATAAAATGTCAATCAATAACTAAAAAATGACTTGCGTGCCAAAAATCAATCATGTCAAGTCATGTACATTTGAATTTACTCTCCCGGTCAAAAGTTTTAGAACACCCTTATTTTTCCAGTTTTTATTGAAATGTTGGCATTTAAAGTCCAGTGAGTCGCCTGAAATGGTACAAATGTATCCGTAAGTTGCCGGAGGTTTTAAAACAAAACAAAAAAAACTAAAACGTTAAGGTTACCAAAAACTGAAAAATAATGTGAAGAGATAATAATGTGAATATGAAGCCTTGAAAGTTGATGCAAACAATTCCTACAGGTCTCCCAACTTTTGGTTACTTACAAACCCTCAAAAATACAAAATACAAAAAATAAAAATACAAAAAAGCACTGTTGGAAAAGACTGTTATTACACCCTCTGAAGCATTATTCGGACAATATTGCCATGATTGCCAAATTGCAAAGAAAGCCAAGGTGTAAGTAACTAGTTTCTTGCGCCATCAAAAGGCACTTGGAAACTGGAGGAAACTCTGACAGGAAGATGTCTGGCGGACCCAAAGCCATAACAGAATCAGAAGACAACTGTCTGAGAGTCAACAGCTTGCGGCTCACAGGACAACAGCTTCAAGCTCAGCTTAACACTGGTCAAAGTAAACAAGTCTCAGTTTCAAATATGAAGAGAAGACTTGGAGCTGCAGGTTTGACAGGTTGAGTGGCAGTAACAAAGCCATTGCTTGGATGGCAAAATAAGAAAAAGAGACTTGCCTGGGCCATGAAGCACCGCAAGTGGACTACTGAAGACTGGGAGAAGGGCCTGAAGGGCCTGATGAATCAAAATTTTAAGTTTTGGGTTCGTCACGTAGGGTTTGAGTAGGGTAAAGCAAAGCAACCTACAAGTGCAACACATTTGTGGGAACTTCTGCAGAAGTGTTGGGAAGAACCTTCCCAACAATATTTGATTTACATTTTAGAAAGGATGCCACGGCTGTGTTTGGCTGTTATATCTGCAAAAGGTGGCTAGTTTGAGTCAAAAATTTAGTAAACATTTGTCAAATAAAACATTTTTCTAATGTGGCCTCTTCCAATTTCCAAATCTCTAAATGTTCATTTGTTCTATGCTTTAATTTCAGAGTACATTGAGACATAAACCAGAGTACATTTCAATAAAAACTGGAAAAATGGATGTGTTCTAAAACTTTTGACCGATAGTGTACATTTGTCAGAAGCCCCTTTCTTTATGCAGTCTTTCCAGAACTATTCCTGCATGTGGTCATGTGTTAATGCGAGCAGGGATCAATATTCTGGGAAATCTATTCCAGCGATTTCCCACCTCAAGACCTTGTATCATTTCCGGAAAAATTCCCGTACGGCTGTGTTAAGGCTGTGTTGTGAGTGGCAGCAGAAACTTTGCCGGAACAAGCATGTGAAGTAGGCGTAGAGCCGAATACGGTATTGGCACAAATATTTATTTTGTACAAATATTTAAAAAATGGTTTGTTTTCGGGAAGAGACAAAAATAATTGGGAAAAATTGGGAGTCCAAACCGTGGCTGAAAAGACGAGAAACTGAAACACATTCCATCTCTACGGAGACAGATCTTTATATTCTTAAATTTTATTCTTTTACTCCTTTATTTATTTATTTAACCTGTGCTGTCAGCATGCTGGGCATACAACACGGAGTATTTGCACAGTATGGCATCTAGGACAAAGCTAGTCTGCAAGTGGAGTTCAAGTTCTCAACTTGCAACCTCTTTATTAATTCTTAAGTCATCAAGAACTGCTGCAATAACTCTGTCCTGTGGATGACCTGTAGGATGACAAGAGCACAGTTTTTTGTTGTACAGAACCGCTCTTTGGTGAATTATTTTATCATATTTGTGTCTAAAAACAACTAATCACTACTCCAAGAGGGAGAGAATCACCACAGTGAGACGAATCGACATAGAACCAAACAACAGCATGTACATGGAAAAAACATAAACGAAAGAAACAAACAACATGTACATGGAAAAGCCATCCATCTGGCTCCAAATAGGGCTTTCAATGGATTTACCTTGGTTTTTGCAAGGTTTCTGCTGGAAATTTTGCTGCTCTATCTATCTGTGAATCCAGAAGGTTGCAGCTACGTACTGCTTGTAGCCCCCATCTCACTACCACCATCAACCAACACAGTGGCCTCTCCCCTGTCCTCTGCCTCCAGCAGAGTGCTGCCTGCCACGGGGCAGCACTCCTGCTGTCCAGGCCGGAAGGCCCGCAAGGATGCTCAAAGCTTAACAGAGCATGAAATGGTTTGAGCGTCCGTTTAGATGCGTCTCGGTTTAACCATTAGCACCAGGCTTTGTTTTTTTTGGTTTTTTTTCTCTGTCGTTATTTAAGACTGAAGTGGTGGAACAGCAATAATGACTTGAAGAGCTGTGGTAGGATGCGGTTGGGGGAGTGCGGGACCATAGACACTAGTTAGGTATTGTTGCAATGGGGAAAAAGACAAAAGTGACAAACTTATTGCATTACCAAGATGCCGTCTGACTGGACTGCCAATGAGCCACATTACCATGTTCAGCGCTAAGGTTTGTTTTAAGGCCGAAGCCAGGGTTGCACTGTCACCAGTGTTACCAGCTTTACATGGTGTTCGGGCGTACACCCATTTCATTACTTTCCAACCACCCCCACCTTGCTTTTGCTTTTTCATTTTTTTTTTATAGAAATAAAACCTATTTGGTTACTTTTTATGTATCAGCGTCAATGTTCATCAAATAAAAAACTCTTAATTTTTGAAATACTAAGCGTGTTATCAATACTTTGTCAGACGCTACAAAACTGAAGGTGTCTCCTTCTTGTGCGCGCACAGCAGACTCACAGTCTGCGGAGTCAGTTTTCACTTATCATGGGATGAGAGGAGAGAAAGAAGGCTTTCGATTGGGACCTCAGGATTCAAGATGTTTATTTGTCACATACATACACATACAAGCATAATAGTGAAATGACATTGCAACGCACCCAGAGATCATGCAAAATAAGTACTAACTTAACATAACAACAACAACAACCTGTCTCCCTCCATGCGTAATCTCCTTGCGTAATTTGCGCTTGTGACGTAAAAACGGGTACAACCCCCGACACCCCCGGTTGTAAAATGTCCGGTGTCACCGGATACACCGCTGTTGTCATGAGTTTAACCGGTGGGAAAAATTCCTCAGGTGGCATCCCTGGCCGACTCTAAAACAAGGTCCTTATAAGGTGATTAGTGGATTTTGCGTTTTCAGCAGCGCAGGTTGTCAGGAGTTCCATTCAGGGAGTACTGGAGAGTGGTTTCCATATTGGGCTTTTCCAAGATAACGCCAGACCCTGAAATGGACCAGGGGCCTTGTTTTTCTTTTTTTATCAGTGGCTGAACTACAGCTAGTGAGCGGTCACATAGGAATACTGACACCAGTCCAATGGGATTTTTTTTTCCAATCTATTCAAATGTCTATCGGCATCGTTATTTTAAATTTATCAAAGTGTTAGGTATGGGAGAAAAAAATGGGTACAGTATATTATCGCAATATTTTTCCTCACAATATTGCATCAATACGATTTTCTATTTTTGTTTTATTTTTTTACATTTAGGGCCGTGTGATAAAGACCATGTCTACACTAATGCGGATACATGTAATGCAGTTTTAATGTTAAAGGTTTTCGGTTCACACCAATGTTTTCACAGCATTTTCAAAGGTTGGCAGTCCGCACCAAAACGCCCACGTTCAATTTCTTTAATACACATGCAGAGGATAGCTGCAGCAGCAAACGGAGGAGAAGCAGTGTTATCGTAATGCAGTTGACATCTTAAGTAATTTAAGATTCTCGACATGTCCAAATAACTGTTCCTAAAGTTGGAGAGATTTTAACTTTAATGGAGACACAGCAAGCTACTTGTAAACATGTATTTAAACCGAACAGCACTGACCAAACGTAAAAAAAACTGGTCATCAGCCGTCGCTTGTAGGTTCCTGGCGTTTGCGCAAGTTGACATCATGACGTCGGCGTTTTCAAGGAGCTCCGTGTGGACGGAAAACAAAAACGGAGAAAAAAAGATGCGTTTTAATCTTTTTACTGCAGTCAAATGAGAAATAAATTAATATTGTGATAAATTGCAGTATCATAGTACTTCTAAAACTTGAAGAATCACAATATTATCATATCGGGACCCAAGTATGATGATAATATTGTATTGTGAGATCGCTGGTGATTCCCATCGCTAATCAGTGCTTATTTTCGGCAATGCCTGTAATGGCCCCCGTGGAAAACTGACAGAAGCGTACGAGGACAGTTGTTTATCAAGGCCTTATCCGCAGGAGGGTCAACAGCTGATATGCATACAAAGGAATGTGTCAGTTCCCCCTCTGTGCAAGCAGACCAGGTTATTGTCACCACCTGGCGTGGAAACATCAGGAAGTCGATTAGCGGATAAGGGAATGTTTAGTGCAATCCCGCCTGCTGAATCATTATCCTTTGTCACAAATAGACATGTATGTTTTTTGTTTTGTTTATTTATGCCAAGGTGTCTTGGAGAATTTTGATGAAGTGCAAAACATTCTTCAGCACCAGACTTCTGCATTTAATATTACTCGATGAACGGCAGCAAGTAGCTGGCTTTCACTGGCCACTTCATCTTCTTCTTCCTCGTGTTCTCTTTCTCTTTTTGGCTTTCCTTCGTTCCCTCCGTCTCTCACCATGGGAAAAGCAGGGCAGGGCTTCCTGCCCCCTCGGATACATCCGCTTTCCCAAAGCACACCTCGGGCCTCAAGTCTCCACCACCAGAAAAACAATGTCTCACACAAACACACACAGACAGAATACCCATAGAGCTCACTTAACTTTCCCCATAAGGAGAATGCAGACTTGTGTCACGGTGCCTTTAACCATCTGGGCATCACAGTTGAATTCATTGCGGAGCTGTCGGTATTAATATGAAACTGGACCTTTTTTTTTCATGTAGATTTTGTGTGACCACCACTTCCCGACCCAAAATAATTCAAGAATTGTCGATGTGACAGCGAGGCATGGTAATCATTTTTCCAATGAAATCTTAAAACTGTGGGTGGCGTGTGAAAATCCTCAGCCGATAGGTGACGTTCACGATAAAGGAACGCTCCCTTCCTTGGACTAATCAAACGGTGCTTGATAAAGAATGATAAAGTGGCACTTTTAACATGCTTCCGGGAATTTTTTCCTTCTTCCAAATTTGGATTGGCCTCGGTGTCCGAGTTTGAGCGGTCGACTTGGCTGTAAGCATCTCCTTTTAAAGATCTATGGAGGATAGGTTCACTGTTTTTCAACCTCATATATTTAGTTTCAATCATTTATAACTGTTATAACTGTTTATGGTTTATGATGTGTGCAATTGGCGCAATTGTCATTTCGCATTTAATTTCACATTAAAACCGCAGTGTGTTTTCGAAAAATATTGTAAATGTCTAATTTACACGATGGGTGTTTGTGTTTGTTTTAAATGTGCTTTCTGAATAAATAAATATATCTTTTTTTCTTTTTCCATAGTGTCTCAGTCTTGATCTTCAACACAACCTCGCACTGTTTTGTCCTGGTGAAGCAGTTCCGTCCAGGTAAAAAAAAAATGAAAAATAATCAACATACATATATACGTATAAAGCAACGTTGAATTATTTTCTTTGTTTTAATTTCATTATGGTTGTTATTTAAGAATGTACAATCCAACCAAGACTTAAATCTGCATTTGCATGTGTTTTTGGCCAATACATTTTTTGTGTTTGTTTTTGTCCGGGCTAAATCGAGTGCTTTTCCACTTTTGATATGCTATCAGCTAATGCGTTTTATTAAAAAATAATAATAATAAAATAAGCAACGCTCTACAGTCCCTGTTTACGCAACTGGATGTTAGCAACAATGCACTCTCATAAATAGATGCCAAAAAAAAACTTTTTACAAAGCCCACATCATCTTTGTTCGGGGTCGCCAGGGACTGTTCCCTGTTCCGCGCTGCAGCGTTGCTAAATTCAAGGAAGTCTTGGCAGCTGCGGGCTTGTAATTCTTTCCCTTCCCCTCATCGCTGTAAAAAGGAACTAGCCCTTTGTCTTATAGAAATTGCCACTCACAATGCTTATGCCTTTTTCTTTTTTTCTAAACAATATTTGTTCACTGGCTCTTATGGCAGTGGTCACTCTTTTACAATATCAAAGAAGTGAGACGTTCCTTAAACTCACTTTTTAAGACGTGAACTAGAGTTTTATTTTGTACAAAATGCATGTTTGGCTAATGCAGTCTTATTTGCTTGTGTATTGTAATAAGGTCGAAAAACTACTGTCTTATGTGATCAGTAGTTTAGTAAAAATACTATAGTATATTATTTCCCCAAAATCCAATTTTCTGTGGCCTAAACACAGAATCTCAGCGCAGGTCGTTGTCTTCCGAAAGGACAAAAATAAAATAAAAATCCACCGTTTTCTCCTGCCCTCCTCCACTCTCCTTCTCCCCCACCGCCACCAAACAGCCGTGTACATGTGCGAGTGGGAGAGGACCAAGCCTCAACCGCCTGAACCCGCCGAGCAGGCAGTCGAGGGCGCTGCCGCCCCCGCCGAGTCGCAGGAGGAGGGCCAGGTGGCCTCGCAGGGCGAGACCCCCACCTCCCAGCCCCCGGCTTCAGCGGGGTTGACCTACGAGCTCTGCGCAGGCCTGGTGGACAAGGCCAACCTCTCCCTGGAGGAGATCGCCCGGCAGGAGGTGCTGGAGGAGTGCGGCTACGACATACCGGCTTCCAAACTTAGGAGGATCACCTCGTACAGGTACGATACAACAGCGGCAATGTCCTCGTCCACTGTTGCCGACCAAGCTCTCAAAACAGGCGGTCCTGTCCAGACTCTCTGTTTAGGAGGAAACGCCCCTCATCCCCAGACCTGTCCATCTGCACTTAATTCCCGCCCCATGAACTACCCCGCCCCAACGCCCCAAACATGGACGAGTATTCAGCGACCAGAAAATCAGACACCTCTGCTACGAAAGCGTAGCAGAGGTGTCCACTTTGACTTTCTCAAGTGTGGCTTTTTCTAAACATTGGAAAAAAAAGTCTGCAAACAGACATTCCCTTTTTCATTTCACATTAATGAACTTTCATTTAGCAGTTAATGCTTTCTGTCCGTTTAAGGATACCGTAGCTCACAGGGTGGGAGGGGTGAGAGCAAGTGAGGTCTGGGTTCAGTTTGGGGTCGTGGAAGAGGCGACACGTTTGCCTAGTTGTAGTTCCTATGGCGCTTCCATTGTTACCAACTGCGCCTTCAAAGTTCAGACAATGCTCTATACTCACAATACGGTATTTTGGGCTAACAATATCATATAGCTTCATGAGGTTTAAAGATAGTTCAGATGTGAACCAACAGCAACTTACAATGAGTGAAAAAGGAATGACAGGGCAGACTCCACAGCAGAGTTTCCGTTAGAAAAAATTGGTGCCGGTCAACGTGTCGTGGAAGATTACAATTTCCCGGACAAATTGGAGAGATTCCGGTCAAATATTATCTGTGTTTATTGAGCTTAAAATCAAATTGATCAATTGATTTCAATTGAATTGATTAATAAAATAATACGATTCCCGTCAATTAAGGCTGTTTTAAAAATAAATAAATATTACACACATTACGATTTGAAATCAAATAATTTACGTTTGCGATCAATAAGTAACAAGTGCAGCTGCTTTAATTAACATTTTACTCAAATACAGTTTTGATCGAATCGTAAAAACGAAATAAATAAATAATAAAAGTTTGCGGTGTTGCACGTCTTGTCGATATCTTACACAATGGATATTTACCGTCTGCTTTGGGTCAGAACTTAAATATACAAAAAAAAATCAAAACTATGGATGCATGTTTCATTGTTGTCACATTACATTGTCTTTCTGCTTCTCCAAGTTCTGGATACCTATACTGGATGATTCTAGAAGTGGCATTGCTTACATTCAAATAAATATATTTCATAAAAGACCAGGGAATCCCAAGTGTTTGTTACTTTATGGCACTAGATATAGTAACATCTAATATATTGTGATTCTGTTCTAGTAATAGTGTGTGTGTATGTGTGTGTGTGTGTGTGTGTGTGTGTGTGTGTGTGTGTGTGTGTGTGTGTGTGTGTGTGTGTGTGTGTGTGTGTGTGTGTGTCAGTCAAGAGGGGGGGGGGCGGTTGTCCCCAGGTTGTCCCCAGGTTGTCCCCAGGTTGTCCTCATTTATCACCCCTCTAAAGCCTCCACCACCTTCATGTCTGAGCTGTCTGAACTGCTTACCTCTGTCTATACCATGTCAACTTCAACGTCAACTTACGTGATTGGTTAGAGATGACAGGTCGGCTTTAGATCGTCCAAACTCATTGGCTTTCCGTTGCAACTTGCCAAATGCAGAAATGAACAGATCTGCGGATTTTTTTTATCAAAATGATCGAGTGTATTTTATTTCGATATAGAGGGAAAAAATATTGTGATAATTATCGTTATCATTTTATCACCCAGCACAAATTTAAATTGTGCTTAGAGGTAATTATTTTCCCCGGACATTATGACCGGAGAGATTTAAATATGTAGTCCTTCATTAGATTTTCCCGGTCAAAAACCGGTAATTACCACATAACGGAAATTCTGCTCCACAGAGCACAAATATGTATCCAGATACACAGTGCCTAAAATGAACATAGCTTTCTTTTGAAGTTATATTTTGGTCATTTCAATGGTCTGCTAACCATCGGCTGGTTTACATGTGGGCCACTCGTAGACACTACAGTCAACAGGACCGGGGTTATACCAGCGCCACCTGGACAGCTCTTCTCCACGGGCTTCTGATTTGTCTCGCGCGGCTCCTCATTCATATTGTTGGTGGTGTCTATCGCCGCTGTTATGTGCGGGCGGCATCCACTCCACGGCTATTTAGGTGTCGATTTAACCCTCATGACCCCCATGTGAGAGCGACCAAAACACACCGCACGCTGAACTCAAGGGCCCCCCTCCCAACAACACAGAGAGAGAGAGAGGAGGTGTTGCTACATATTCAGCCCTACGGCAGGGTTTCTGCTGCCGTAGCTGGCTGATGATTCAATATTATTGTTTATAGTCTTTCAGCAGTATGATATTGTTATAAATTCATATCGGGATACACAATTTTGTCGTCACTAGAATGCTGATATGAATGTGTACATATACAGTATGTATACGTATATGTTAGGGATGCAGCGGTATAGTGGGCTCACAGTTCGGTATGTATCACAGTTTTTGGGCCACGGTGACGGTACGGTTTTGGTAACTTTATATTTAAGAAAACATTAAAAAAAAAAAATCTTGATGAGAAATATTTCAAGAGAAGTTCATAATAAAAAAGGGACACGACCCTCGCGGGAGGTTATTTTCCAACTTGACACCTTGATTGGTTGCACTCTTTCCAAAAACGTTTTTATGTAGTTGAATTTGTATTTCTATTGAAAAGGCTGCATAGCCGCACGCAGTTGGAAGAAAAAAAATTGACTTCTACCGCAAAAATTAAGGATACCGCACGGACCCCACACGACTGACGTGGCCGGTGGAGTTGCAACAGTGGATTCCATAGCAAGCAGCACTTACTTCAGGCATGCAAACTTGTCACCTTTTGGCGAAATTCGCCGTTTTCAAACCAAAATTGGCCACCTCCGTGAATCGTGGAGATCCGATGAGAAAATATTTAGGGGTGGCGGGGGCTTCACCCTGCTGTCACCTGGCTTCAAGAAAAACAACCAGGGCACGGACATGGACATACAAGCTGTGTCCCATTTCAGGGGCTGCAGCCTTGTCGGCTGCATTTTAAGACCGAATGCGTCACGCCGGCACGACGAAGTGCTGTCCCATTCCCGAGGCTCCTTCAAATGCGGTCTAGAAATGCAGCCTTGTTTTCCCCGATTTTAAGGCTTCAACGTTTGAAGGTAGCGTGCGTTACGTAGCCCTGAAAAAGTCAGATTAGTGAGGCGTGCATGTTTTGTTGCCGCTTCTCACCTGCGTATTTGCGTGTCTGTTTTGTTTGTTTCTCGTCTCCCCGTACGTTTGGCTATCGCTACTTCAGTTTTGGCCCACTGCTGCAATTACCTGAGGCTATTTATTTTAGTTTTTTTCGCTGAAACTGGATCAACGGCTTGCCCTCTTGTAAGCTCCCAGCCCTGTCATCTCGCCGCTAGCTGAGATAGGTGCTCACCTGTTGTTTAGATGGTGCTCACCTGTTGCTGAGATGGTGCTCCTAAAATACTCTGCATTGGAACTCATGAATCTCTCCTGTCACTCCACTCCAAACTGCCTCGCCGACATTAAATCCATTGGACTCCTGCGCTGTCCTCGCTATGTCCACAAGGCTGCTCGCTGCAAGTCTGTTTACTCGGTTCGCACTATTCCATCCATAATCGAGGGCAACGTCATCATAACAAATCCCATGTGCACTCTATTCTGCAGCCACTGGTCTGTGTTGACAGGCTCGTTCCTCCCAACTCGCCTGCCTCGCCTTCCATAGTTAAAACTGCAACATTTATGCTACAGAATGCACGAGCTCTCAGCAATAAATCACTATTCATTTACGACATCATGAACGGAAAATTGACTATCTGTTTAACAGAAACTTGGCAAGTTCAACAGGACTTTATTACACTCAACCAAGCCACCCCCCTCTGGATATATGTACATACAGAAGCCCCGCTCCATAGGTCGTGGTGGTGGGCTGGCTGTAATACACCCAGCAGACATCCTGGTCAAAGAACTCTCTGTGCCAAACACCACCTCTTTTGAATGTGTTACGTTCTCTCTCACTGCACATCTCCAGGTTGTCCTCATTTATCGCCCCTCTAAAGCCTCCACCACCTTCATGTCTGAGCTGTCTGAACTGCTTACCTCTGTCTATACCATGTCCCAATCGACCTTTCTGCTTGGTGACTTCAACATCTACGTGGACTCCACCAGATGTACGTTTCCCACAGATTTCCTGTCACTGTTGGACAGTTTTAACATTACACAGCACCTTCAAGGTCCCACCCACACCAAAGGCCACAAGCTCAGTCTGTTGTGCACACTTGCACCTCTCCCTCCCATCTTCAGTGCCTGGACCTAGCTGCTTCTGACCACCATGCTGTCCTTTTCACTGTTCCTGTCCCCCCGCCCAGGCAATGCGTTAAACGCACCATCACGTTCAGGAACCTCAAGTCATTGAGTACACCAGCCCCTATCAACACCCTCGCGACCGACTTGGCCCTCTGACACCATGGTGGATGGCCTGGCTGCCCATTACAACTCTGTCCTCTCCCTCAGCCTCAGTTCTCTTGCACCCCTCAAAATCCGGACGGTCTCCTTCACTCGCCCTGCCCCCTGGTACACCTCTGACCTCTGCACCATGAAGGCCAGCGACGGCAGCTGGAGAGGCTCTACAGACGATATTGCCTCACTGTCCACCTTGAGGCCTTCAAACAGCATGTGACATCTGACAACCCCAATCACTACTGCCCAATCTCCAACCTCCCGTTCCTAAGCAAAATCCTGGAACGAGCAGTTGTCGCCCAAAACCAACAGCATATTTCCAACCATGAGCTTCACAAACACCTTCAATCTGGATTCAGAACTCACCACAGCACGAACTCACTAACCGCCCTCATTAAAATTACTAACGACCTCCTCATTGCTGCTGACGCAGGCTACATCAGTATCCTCATCCTCCTTGACCTCTCAGCTGCCTTCTTCCTGATTCCAATCCTATCTCACCAACAGGAAGCAGTTTGTCACTATCGGAGACTCCTGCTTCTCCCCTGCCCCAGTTGACCAAGGTATGCCTCATGGATCCGTGCTTGGGCCCCTCCTTCTCACCATCTACATGTTCCCCCTTGGTCAGCTCATACGCCACCACGGTCTATGCTTCCACACCTACGCCGATGAGACCCAGTTATACCTCAGCACAAAACCATCCAACTGGGGCCCCCTCTGTCTCCTCTCAACTGCCTCCACGACATCAGAGTCTGGATGTCATCAAACCTGCTCAAACTCAACAATAACAAAACCAAACTAATGGTTGTGGATCCCAAGGCACTGCTCAGAAAGGTTGGGGATCTGCTCCTCGTTGTTGATGGTTTCTCTATTTTCCCATCCCCCAAAGTACGCAACCTAGGCGTCATTCCTTGATTCAACCCTTTCATTTCACTCACACATCAAAACCGTAACCAAATCTGCCTTTTTCCACCTCAAGAACATCTCCAGGTTCTGTGGCAGAGTCTGTGGCACCACTTATCCACGCTTTCATCAACTCCTGTCTGGACTACTGTAATGGAGTCCTGTCCGGGGTTCCAAGTAAGGTCCTGGACGGGCTCCAGTATATTCAAAACTCTGCTGTCCGAGTTCTCACCCGTTCCAAGCCCTGGCAGCACATCACCCCCGCCCTCATCCATCTCCACAGGCCCCCTGTCAAAGCCCTTATTTCCTACAAAACCCTACTACTAACCTACAAATCCCTCCATGCCCTTGCCCCACAGAAGCTAACTGACCTCCTCCACCCCTTTCGCTCCGTCCCGGAAGCTGGGCATACCCTCGGACACAGGTCTGGTCTCCACCCCATGCACAAGGCTACGAACATTTGGGGACAGAGCCTTCAGTGTGGCGGCCCCCACCCTCTGGAACTCTCTCCACACTGACATTCGAAATGCTCCATCTCTGGCCACCTTCAAAAACCTCCACAAAACGGACCTCTTCAACGAGGCCGACTGCCCCTAACTCTTTTTGGTTTCCCTTTTTCCCTTTTTTTTCTTTATTTATTTCAATTCATCTACCTTGTCTTGTTTTGTTTTTTGTTTTCTATTGTAAAGTATCCTTGAGTTTGTGAAAGGCACTTTATAAATCCCAGTTATAATTATTATTATTGTTGTTTTTATTATTATGTTGTGAATTATTGGAGATAACTCAAGTTTAGTTCTAAAGCGCCCCAATCCTCCCTGTCATTTGGAAAGTGATGATGACAATTTAACAACATTTTTTTGATTAATATAATTTCATTGTGTTCAGTAAGGTGACATCAACTTTGTGAGAGGGACCCTCTCCGTTGACACGGACCCTTAGGGTGAATTAGGCACATAGAATTTCACGTAGGGCGCCATGGAGGTCAGGACCGGCTCTGTTGGCCACTGACCACTACGTCCACTGCACACTTAATTCACGCCACGCAGCTCAACGACATGCACTGAGTTGGCGGTATGTGCTGGCAAACAACCACACAATTTCCTGGAATGGTCTAGTTTAGCAATATTGTTCTTGGAGAGTATCAAGTTTTAAAATAGTTATGTACCTAGTGGGGTTACCTTTTGCTTACCTTTAACATATTAAATTAGGAAGGAGCACTGACAGCACACCACGCCTGTGCACTGCGCCAACACCTCCAATGGACTCATACCATAATACTCGGGTTCACGTGTGCGTATTGAACCGTAGGCATTGCATCCCTAGTATATGTATGTATATAAGTATACAAATACATTTTTTCTAACTGTACATCATAATCTCGTCTTCCCTTTGTGTACCTTGTCTCCCCCCCTCCAGATCGGGTGTGGGGGTGACAGGCGCCAAGCAGACCATGTTCTATGCTGAGGTGTCGGAGGAGAACCACGTGGGCGCCGGTGGCGGGCAGCCGCAGGAGGGCGAGCTGATCGAGGTGGTGCAGGTGCCGCTGCACGAGGCCATGACGTTCGCCTACGACGAGAGCGTCCCAAAGACCATGGGCGTCATCTTCAGCTTCATCTGGTTCCACAACAACATGTCGCCCAAGTATAAGATCTCCACCAACGTCTAGTTAACAAATGAAATGAAAATGAAATGGAAAAAATGCCACTTGCCATCACCCCCTCCTCCTCCTTCCCCCGTTCATAATAAGTCGAACACTGGCCGAGCACCACACCCCCACCACCACCACCACCACCACCATCATCCCCCATCCGCCGTTCAACCTTTATCGGCCTTTTTCGCTTACTGGTACACGATAAGGGGTGGAGCTCTTTTTGTCCGGTTGCCAACGTTTATCCACAAATGTCGTCCCATTATCTTTTGTATGTATGTATGTTTGTTTGTTTGTATGTGGTCTGAAAAATATTTCCCCATCAAACAAAATGGCCATATGCTGGGGTCACTGGCACTTTTTATTTCCTTCTCGATGATGTTTTGCTATGTTTGTTTATCAATTATTTTTTCAATATTCGTTTTTTTTTTTGTTTTTGTTTTTACCCTAAAAAAAAAAATTACCCTGATTGGCTTTGATTAATTCTCCTTGTCATTGATTAAGCCATGATCCAGGAATGCAAAAAACAAACAAAGAAAAACAGGAAAGATCAACACAACCCCCCACCCCCACTTGTTCAGGCATATATCTCCTCGCACAGTTGGCCTGTGATCAGCAAACCCTAAGCAATACGTAGTACCACAGGATCACTTAAGTTTCCATGAAATTTGCTTTTTTTCCTTTCTTCCTCAATGGGCATAACGACAAATCATCTTAAATTCACCTCGGGTTGAACACGTTTAGATACCAGCAGACTTCTCCATTCGCTTTGACAGAACCTCCTCAAAAGGTGCGTCTGTGGAGGCTCTTTGTTTTGGGGGGAAATTTAGTTTAGGGGTTTTTGTTGATACCACCATAGCCTTTGTGGAAAGATCCTCTCTTGTTTTTCGCCGCGATCTTGAACCCCAATTATTTATACTTTTGCGGTCGCAGGTGACAAGACGAATGGAAAGGCGGGTGTAATGCAGGAAAGGCAGATTTTGCTGGTGAGCTGTGGAACTCAGGACTGCGGCAGGAGTGTTTTGAAGCAGACCCTGTTTGAATGACGATGGCTAATGGGTCTAAGCATCACTAAGCATCACTATGATATGTGAGCAGATGCCAAATAGTTCTAACTGGAAGGGCTCGCTTTCTAAACGCTTCGATTTAGGCAGAGGAGGCTTGTGGCCACCATTGATGCCAGCACTAGTGTTAGCTTTCCAATATACTTTGTTCAAAGTCTCCTTGTTTTTTTTTGTTTTGGTCTTTTTTTTCTACACCCAACAATGTCCAAAACAAAACCAGTTTAATGAGAAATTGCAAGTTATAGGCCCTGGTCACAGCAGCATTTGTGAAATTTTGCACCAAATTAAATGAATTTCAGTGCAATTGCACCAATCAGATTTGTTTTGGGTAACGGAACAAAGTCGGCACACAAGTTTGGCTTAGATTTTCCTTCAACTATGGCACAGGGTGGTTGGATTTGAATGAAAAGCACAATAAAATCGAACATTTCATTTGATAAAAGTGGTGTTAAATATCCAACTCATGAAGATTCAGTATTTGGGACAGGACGGATCAAAATTCCATAATCTGACGTGCTAGCAGACAGGGAAAAAATTCAGGATCCAGCGAAAAAATTCTCGCTCTGCTAAAAGAAATGCTTCAGTTGGCCAGAGCTTTGACAATTTCAAGGTTGTCACGCTTCATTTGCTATCGAGTTCTTTTATTCATGTTTTTCTATGTAATTCTTTTTCTGACAAAGCACCAAACATCGGACTCTCTTTAAAAGAAGTGCGTTTTAAAGGCAAAGATCGAACCTTCGCGTCGTGGCATAATTTTAGAAATTGCTCGATTTTCAATCAATCAATCAAGGAAATAGACAAATCATTATTCACAAGGGTGTTTTGCATCGAAATCCAGTAGCTGTTCCAGAAAGAACGGAGAACCACCATGGTTCGCTAAGCTCTCAGGTGCAAACGTCAAAAGCTGTTCCAGGGACTTGATCATTCTTTTTAAGTTTAGTTTTGTTGTTTTGCTCTGTTGGTTTTGCGTGGGTCACCAATATGTACTTGCGTTTCATCACTCGCAGCTTCAATAATAAAGAACACTGAATGTTTACTATCATTAGTATTTGCCATTTGTTGAAGGGGAATTCCACAGTCATACTGAATTGATCTAAGATAATGGGTTTTGTTTGGGAACAAAGAGCTTGTTCAAAGCTTGCGCTTCTTTAAGTTTGCAACTTTTCTAACAATCGAGCAGAGGCCAGGGTGGAATTCCCCTCTAACTTCCAAAAAGGGCTTATAATGTTATTTGAAGATGTAGTGAAGTAAAATGAAGATCTGCATGGTATACTTAAAGAGTGACATTACAAGCGCAGTAAAAAAAATTATATAAGCAGCAGTGGGAAATATGGTATTACGGTGCAGTAATACGAACTTGTGCATATTATGAAGTTCAAAAACTGGTATTTAAAATGGACGTATCTTCTGTTCTTTGCTGTATAACGTTCTGTGTGTTAATCATTCCCAGGAGGTTATTGGTGTAAGTGCAATATTTTCAAATAACTTTTAAGAATCGTGAGAAATTGGTCCAAAAGTGGTAAGATTCGCTTGTGGCAATTGAAACATCTTTTGTGTGCAGTTTCCACTTAATGCTGTCATCATTTGTTGTAATGTATTTCGGCAGGCGAGTCCAACTTTTATCACTACACTTATAAGATATCGGAGATTTATTTGCAGGGATCTATGAGAATCTTTTCCAGTTAAATAGAAAAATGGCACACTTTCATGACCAAGAGCCTATTTTCTAATGTGAAACTTGGACCCTGATTCACTTTGATTCCACTTTCCAAAGCAATATCTCCAGTATTCACCTTAATTGAATGGTATTTAAGTTGATTACTTCACGCAGTCCAGGTTTGACCTCCAATATTCTTTTGTCAGATTTCAAGAATGCATTTCAATGAACAAGGTTTCTCCCAAATCAACCAGACGAAAAACCTACGGATTTGATTTCACCCTTTGAATTTTGCCCTCTTTTCAACTAAACTTTGCATCTGTTCTTGTGTCTATAACCGCACTTTCGATGGTGAGGTTGACTTAAGCCATAATAATCTGTTAAATAAATACCGCCATGCAAGGATCAATTGAATCAAACTTTTTGCCTCTGCTGGTTAGAGCTGGCATCTCTACCTCTATTACATAAGCCAGTAGGAACAGCAGAACAGCCAGAAAGTTTATAATGTGCATTTGCCTGTTTTTCCAACATATCAACAGTTGTTCAGCTATTTGTCAAAACTTAAATCCCAAATTTCTGGCCCTCAAAAAAGGCAGAAAATGTGCACCCAATTTGCACCGCAGTTTTCTAGAGAGTGTTTTTCAACCACCGTTCCGTGGCACACTAGCGTACCGTGAAAATCTTTCAAATTCCACTTCAAAAAAATCAAATCAACACAACCATTTGTGTTGCAAGATCTAAATAACAAGGCCTGTACTAATTAGTCTAATTCATCGGATCCAGCCAAAGTACCATCTCTATTCATCAGGACAAGTTTCACTTTGAAAGTGACAACTATTCCAACCGATGTATGGTTTTTTTTTTTTTTTTGATTCTGTTTGTGACTAGTCACTCAGTAAAAAGAGTCGTTTGATTTTCCGGTGTTTCCCACGTTTTTATTGATTAACAGGATAGTAGTGAACCGTGGTATTATTTCATTGTCAAAAGTGTGCCGTGGCGGTAAAAATGGTTGAGAAACACTGTTCTAGAAGTATAGACCATTGCTATACTGTATATGCTTCTTCTGTTTGTTTAGTTTTTTTTTATGATTCGTGCACTGTTTTTCAAAACTGTATTACCAATATATTGTCAGTGACCATGGGCCGAGCTGTATCTAGAAAAAAAAAAAAAAATCTGTTTTCAAAGGTGCTATATGTAGTATTCTCTTAACTAATACAGGCACGTTGCCGCCCAATCAATCGCGACAATGCCTTCGACTGTTGGCTTTGGCAGTTTCCAAATAGTAGCCCCCGAAAATCAGTCAAACGCTTGTGTTGTCTTGACAGTGAGCCAGAATTGACATTCTTAATTTGCTGTGTTGTTACCGAACGTTGCACTTGAAAAAGCGAAACCAGTGCAGCCCTTGTGCTATAGATTGAAACGTATTGAAAATTCTACACATAGTACCTTTTTCAATGGAAACATTGTTATGCCTGGTAAAGGTATGGTGTGGTGAGGCGTGCAGAGCAATTTGTAAAAGTGTGAGTTTTATTTTGGATATTGTCTTAGAAAAACACATTTTCCAAGGCACACAATAGTGTCAAACGGTATATCATGTATTTTTTATGCTTAATCCGGAGTGAATATTCATTGTGGGCAGTCTTGTGAGATTTCTTTTTTTAATTTATATTTCTTTTTTTTATTTATT
Organism: Zeus faber; assembly: GCF_960531495.2. Lineage (NCBI taxonomy): Eukaryota > Metazoa > Chordata > Actinopteri > Zeiformes > Zeidae > Zeus > Zeus faber. The sequence goes on from NC_137189.1 coordinate 22,007,061, forward strand.
ATATAAATGTTTCAATTGTTACAATTTTAAACAAAATGGCACTTGGTACAAATATATATATTTAAATATAATACTTTGCATGTGCACCAACTGTGTTAAATTAAACTGCATTGACTTTCAATAAAAATAGGTTTGATGCCTGTTGCTCTCATTTGGTTTCACCGTCTCACTGTTCAATCACATGTCGTCTGCTGTGATATTAAATTGGAATTTTAGTTTATTTCACGTTAATGCAATATTTCTCCTCTCGCCGTCGTTCTATCTGTCTCTCTTCCTGTGAACATGTTGCTTGACAATGAGCTCACGCACAAACAAGGGGTCGTGCTCCCTCATCACCTAAGACACATGAATGCA
>NC_137189.1:22010257-22012757 GCF_960531495.2 Zeus faber
CATTTAAACTTCTCACACAGAACTGTGCTTATTATTATGGTCTACTAATAGAAATGCAAGACTCACAGATGATTTGTTCATAGCCAACAAATCTTTCAAATGGCTCGGGAGTCGAGAGTCACTCTCGCAAAAGAAGGGGCGAGCGCAACTCAGAGCCGGCAGAGACTTTCGTTCATCGTTCACCGGAACCCGTCTCTCGTTCACCGCACATCACCACCTGGATAAAGTGAAGGAGCTGTGAGGAAAAATTGACTCTTCACTCTTTACTAAGTGACTCGTCAATTCCCAAATCTTAAAAGAAGAGTCTAAACTAACATCGCTAGTTTTCACTTTATGTGCGAAACGTGCGCTTGCCCTGAATGAACACAGTAGATATTCTGACGGGAACTATTGAATTAGTGCAGCCTTGTCATTTTTGATCTTGCAGCGCGAGAACTAGTTTCCATCACCTATTCATTTTGAGTGCAATTCGAAAGATTTTCACAGCACACCTGGCCTGCTCTCACAGCACACGAGCGTGCCATTTCTCAGAACTGGGCAGCAGGTCCTCCAGAGAGGAGGACTCGTTGGCGTGGGTTGAAGCTGCACTGCACTGAACTCCTGTGTGGCGTTGTTGTGTCGCTGCGTTGTTGTGCCGTTGTCGCACCATTGTGTTGTCGTATCCGTTTGACGACAGCATGGTCCCTCGACACGGTGGGACTCGACCACTCATTTGAACCGTCCGTTCCTCTGTGTTTTGCGTCGAGTGGTGTTTGCATATCCATGCACACCTGCTGCGGTGGAATTCCAACAGGTCGATGAATCTGAGCGATGAGGACAGGATTCCTTCGCCAGCGCTCGGTATGCGGTCGGTTTCCTCATTCTGGCAGCCCCGTAAACAAGGAAGAAGTGCGCACGGCGCGTTGACAGTTCTCACCCTCAACCGCAAATTGGCCCTAAACCAAAAGGTCTTTTATCAGGCCCAACTGGTTTAAAGCAAAATTAGAACTCTCTTTGTGAAACAACGTCAAGGGGAAAAGACATTGGACACGAGCATATGTGTCAGATTATGTTTATTTCTCCGTTGGGATAAGTGCATGAGAGGAATAGCATCCAGGGAGGGGATTTCTGGAGCTGAATCACTAAAATAGCCCCAAACGAAGCAGCCAACCAAACACGACACAGGGAGTCTGTCTGGTTTTAGACAAGTTCTGACTGTGTGTGTGTGTCGGTGTGTGTGTCAAACCAGCCGGATTGAAGATGAAAAAGAGAAATCATATCGCCTCCGTCATTTACATAAAAGTGTAATCATTGACTTTTCCAGCATGTTTCAACATTCCTCCACTGAAATGTCAGTCGAAGTCAAGTAAGCCCCCGTCTGGCATGAAGTGTTTTAAACAATGGCGTTCTATTGGCTAAAGACCAAACTCGGCAAATTGTACAAGTTTGGGGTATTGATTCGTTTAACGCCCTTTACAATACCCTGTGGCGAAGTATCCATAAAGTAGTGCCAGTAAACCAAGAAAATTGGGGTCATTCCGGATGGTTTTCTGCCCCTTAGCCGGGTGCATCCTCCATTGTCTGTAAATGGGGAACCTGTCCACAGCCAAAAGGCAAATCTTTATCAGTTCAAAACCATGTTCATGTCTCGTATCTGTGTGTTTTTCAACCGCTGTGTCGCAAAAATGTTCATTTTCCATTGAAATGACTCATTAAGGGAAATGTGCTCTTGTGTTGCAATATCAAAGTGGCACAGCTGTTCTAGCCAGAATAGCAGCTCTGTGTTCATCACAAAAAGCACAAGTGTCACAGTGAAGGCGAGAACTATTCGTTGTGATGATGATAAGCACAGCGGTACGTGCTTGTCAGTTCGTTCCCGATAGAAGAAGATGCCAGTGCATGAGCGTGCTCCGCATATTGGACCTTTTCTTTAAAAGTGCCCGTTGATTTTAGCATCCCAAAAAAACAAACATGGAACCTCAACACAGAACGGCCCTGAAAGCAAAGCCCCCCCTCCATCGTGCGTACGTGCACACAGACTCAGACACACATGCACGCACGCACGCACGCACAGACACACACACACACACACACACACACACACACACACACACACACACACACACACACACACACGCTGGTGCAGAGTACCCCAAAAGATGCGGAGATAAAAGAGAATCGACCCGCCCGGCCCTACACGCCGGGATGGAAGATCTGAAAGGAGAAAAGCCATGAAAAATGGATGAGGGAAGAAATCCACTTCACAACCCCCCCACCCACTACACACACACACACACACACACACACACACACACACACACACATACACACACACACACACACACACACACCACGAAGGCTGGCAAACCCCCCACAGCGCCACAACACTCCTCCTAATCCCTTTTCCTCCTGCACACACACCCCCCTCTTTCTATTGCTCTCTCTCTCTCTCTCTCTCTCTCTCTCTCTCTCTCTCTCTCTCTGTCTCCCTCTCTGTTTCTGTCTGTCTGTCTCTTGCTCC
>NC_137189.1:22017757-22097757 GCF_960531495.2 Zeus faber
CGTGCTGTCCCAGTGGCAGATGTCACAGCAAGCCATCTGGGTCAGCCAACCAAGACATCAAGACATTTGTGCCCCCCCCCCCCCCCAAGGAACAAACAAGCCACTGTAGTTGTTGTTGACTGTTGTGATTTGACTGGATGTATTGATGCTTGGCGTGGATCTAAACAAGCCCAATCGTAGCCTCCATTAGGCTCAAAATCCACGCAGGATGATTTAAGGATGTACTGATGGTATTCTCCGCATGGGGTACGTGTGTGTGTGTGTGGTGTGGTGTGTGTGTGTGGTGTTTAGGCGGCTGCCGTCCATATCACCTCTGAGCTTAACCTGCTCTATTTTTAGGGATTTTTTTTTTTTTTTATTTACAAGAGGCTGCACACCAGCTGACTTTTCACCTGCTGCATAGTGTCATGGTTGCATTTACAAAAATGCAATTTTTAGTTCCTAGAAATTGTCCGATGGTCAGCAAATGCCCATCGGACGGTGGTCGAAGGTGGTCGCAGTCGTGTGAGCAGATGTCGTGTTCTATGTGCTTTTATCAGTTGGAACACCTTTCTTTTGCTTGTGGATTCAATTCCACATTATGGTCCAACTTGTGGCGACTTTGTCAACAGTCGAAAGTGAAGGTGATAGGATCTAGAGGTATTAATACCGTCCAGCAAGGTGGATGGCCCCGCCATCGACTTTCCATTTGTTTCGCTTGTTCCAGCTTGCATCGTCTGTTCCAGAAAGCGAGAGGAGGGACGGAGAGAGACTCATTTGGCTTCCATTTGCTCTCTAATGAAATTACCAATGGAGTCTCTCTCTCTCTCTCTCTCTCTCCTCTCATTCTGTGTCTTAAGTCCTCCTGTCTAGTGCTGACTCTGTCTCTTCTATTCCCTGATGCATCGGGCGGACGTCCGCTGGCTTCCGGCCCGGCCCATAACTATCTAACCACGTCTGCTCCGAACTGGCTTTAAATGTGTCGCACCTCACTCTTTCGACATCACTGCAAACCCTAATCTGGTGTGAATCTCGTTAAGTCGTGTTGGCTAATTTAATCCCAGACACGATGAGTTTTTTTTTTTTTTCCTTTTCTTTTTTTTTTTCTCTTTCTCCTTTCCTTCCATCTCCCTAGAACAAAATTAGGAAATGTCTCGTGCTCCATCCGCTTGAATCGCGCATCTCTAGACTCTGTTGCAAGTCTGCACTCGTACAAAGTCTCCAACGAAAGAGCCCACGCATACCAAATGGGACGCCGACAGGAGGAAAGGCGTCTGGAATCTCAATCGGCAGCGATCGGCATCTAACGAAGTGGTGAAATGCTCAGCGCTGTCAGTCTGCCGTTCATGTTCTCTGACTGAACTAGCAGCAAAGGGCCTAAATGCCCAAATAATGATATATTTACACTTTAGATAAATTTCCGTCTCAGGGTGGTTTAAGCGCCTTCTTTTGCATGGATGCATTGCATGCCACGCACACACATACGCATACACACACAAAGGGAAAACCCAAGGTTAACTGATTCCGCTATGGTTAGTCACACCTGATAGGGGAGCTGGCTTTGCACGGGCTGTTGCTAGGAGACGGTTAGATAGACCTCGAGTAAACAATTATCTATCCTCCTTTGTCATGCCCCCCCCCCCCACAATCCATCAACCCCGCCCACCTCTGTTTTGGCCCTCGGGGGACAATTCCACTGAAAGCCGTGCTGCCAGAGGAGGAGAACCCTACCTGTGATTCAGCTCATTTCTGTATTGATTATGCAATTAGCCCGTCAAGGCAGGACAACGGGACAGCAGGTTAACATCCAACTTCCCCCACCCCCTATCTCCATATCCATCCCCAGGTGATGGTTTTATTTTTATGTCCTTTCAGCTCATAGCGTTTTAGGCCGAAAAGGATTAAGTTTGACATAAACCGCCGACACCTTTTTGTTTTTGCACGTAATGGCATTGAATATAAGCAGAATTTAAGTCTATTTGACTATTTAGTCCTCTGTTCTGAGTGAATGGAGTCAGGGCTCGAAATTAACCTCTTTACTTGGTAGCACTGGTGCTCCCAACTTCAAAAAGTTAGAAGCACCAACAATAAATATATGTAGAAAACAATGAAAGTACGCTTAAATGCATGGTAGGCCACCACTGGGCCTTTACGCAATATCCTGGACCAGGTTTAAAATTTGATCTCCTGGTTTTCTGTCCCTCTTCCATCCATCTCTTCACTGATACCCCTTTCCCACTGCGCCAAAAACCCGGTAACACACGCCTACATCACAAATTTGTCATCAGTGGTAAAGGGGAAAAACCTGAGTTTCAGTTCCAGGTGTAATGACCCTGCAATAGACACCGGGTTTAATCAGGTCCGCTCTGATGTACACTTGCTATCTGCGTGCACCCGCTAATTTTCGCCCCTTTCCCGGCATGATGCCACGCGCGTTGAAGTTCCAGATGTTGGCGCATAAATAGACAAGAATATCTGCAATCATTCCATCATTTCAGATCCCGTTTAGAATCCAAAATTGAAAGTTAATGATTATTTTTCCGGCATGGGGGAAACCCTGAAATGTTTTTGAGTGTAGGCATCACAGCGGAGAAGCCCCACGCTCACTGCCGGGCTCCGAGCCAATCCAGCACCACCCCAAGCCGGTCTCAGAACCAGAGGAGCGTCTCCGCTCCCTGCTGCCGAAGGACCAGTGCGCGCACCTTGCATCGGCCGCTGCCGGTGCGTGGGTGGATACTGCATGCTGCTTCCACTGTAGTGTTGGGTGGTTCACGAACGATCCGATTTTTATTTTTATTTTTTTATTTTTTATTTTTTTGAATACCTCCAAATGGTTAGAACGGTCACTGTCAGCTCATGAGCAACATGCTGAGTGTAGTAACAGCAAATGTACAGAGTAGGGATGCCCCCTGAGAGTCGACGAGTCAAATCATCAGTCGGAGATCCGTCAGTCGACTGAGATTCTTTAAGTCGATTAGTCAGATAAACAGAAGCTTACAAAAGATGCACAGGGATAACATTTCAATGAGGAATTATCGATAAGGAAAACCATAGATATATTATGTGTGAATCCTATCGAATCGCGAACACGGCTCTCCGTGCGCCCCGGTCACCGGGCCCTGTTCCTCCAAATAAAACAACTAAAACCAGTGTGTTTTTAGTCTAATATTCGCATTGAACAGCCGAGTACAGAGAGAGGGAAATTCAACGGGATTGCAAAAAAAAAAAAAAAAAAAAAAAAAAAAAAGAGGTTGCACCAGAACAATTATTTGCGCAAATGCTCCCAATTATATTTCGAGGTCACACAGATTACATTTCTGGAGCATATGCCACCACAACTGTCGCAATTTTGGGCCCTGGAGGTTCGGGTATGGTTTAATGTTTGGCCCAGTATCTATTTGTCAGGTACCCTGTTTAATGTCAAATTAAATTCCGTTTAGGACTTAGTGATATTATTTGAAGGCCCAAACACACAGTCATACTGATACTGGCATTTTAAGCACATCATTCCAGTGAAGTGTTCAAATGGGATGAGCATCTATACTGTATATTTACTATTATTACTTTATATGATATAATAAATTCTGCCCTGCATGATGGGTGGTTTCCTTTTTTTTTCTTTCTTTTTTTTCTTCCATTGGTGTGTTTTGACGGAAAAATTGAAACTATGCTTCATATTACAGAAACTGCAAAAAAGAAACATTCCAGGACATTATACTTTTAGCCTAGATTTGTGGTTCTATGAGTGCTTTTTACTTTAATTTTTGGGGAAAACATAGTTAGACTTGACCTCTTTCCGTTCAGCACAAAGGACTATGAAATATGAAATCTTCCTGCAACGCTATAACCTCATTACCTACTTACACACACACAGACACACACACACACACTCTGACGGTGACTTTCCTTTCCGTCATGGTGTTGGGTGTCCTGATTGTAACTGACGGTACAGTTCGGTGCCTTTAGAAGGCTACAGCTCTCTGCTGTCATCCGAGTTATTTATTTTTTGCTGTGCTAGTCAACTACAATGCTGCGTAGTATTGATGCATCTGTCCTGGCCGGCTGCCCCATTCAGCACTACTGGAATGTGTCCATAACCTGCCACCACCCCACTCATCCCGTCCCATCCAAGTTCTGACCACTTGCGTTTATCTGCTGAGGTGAATATGTTACTGCTTCTGACCTTTTTTTGGGGGTTAATTTTAATTGGGTTGTTACAATTATTATTATTTTTTCTTCAGATCTGGTCTACATCTGGTAAATTTATGGACCGTTTCTGGGCTGTTTCTTGTTGTTGTGGTATATATCTCGTGCCTGTAGTTATGGCACGCTTTACTGTCTGCTCCTGCACCTCTTTTTTATTCCGCTGAAAGTTGTCATTGAGGGAGAACTTGCCCTTGACTTAAAAATCCATAACAACAGAAGACTCTTGCATTACTTCCATTATACAGTATCCGATGCCTGCCCACTATGACGGTAATCATTAGAAAAAAAATAAAATAAAAATGTTTCCGTTGAGATGTGAAAATGAATGGGGTGTCCGGGATCCGGGCTATCCCAAGTGATTACTTGGGTGTCTGCAATGGACCAACAAGCGGTGGAGGCGGAGGGCCTGTCTGTTCCTATGCCAGTCAGGGTTCACTTGCATTAGGCAGGTTGATGACACGCCCCTTTGTTGTTGTCTCTGATGGTACTTAAGCGATGTGACTCACGTGTCACTGTTCGCTGTTGTGCTGATCGGCAACGATGTGTCACAAGTGCAAAAAGCATAGAAATAACGTATATGACCGAGATCAATGCATTTTTACTAAAACTGTAGCTGTACTCTGCTGGCCATTTTCCAACCCAGGCCTTATAAAAATGTAGGTTCCCATCATCTATAACTCTTCATAGTACAACTTGGATGAATGCTTTACTATTGAGAAACTCACCACTCTGCTGCAGCTTCTCACTGTGCTTAAACTGCAAACTGCAAACTGCCAAAGCAGTAAACAAGAAAATGGCAAAACTTCAAGCTTGTGATCATTTAAAACGGTTTCGCTGTGGATGCGTAGTGGCCTCGCTGCTGGTCGCTAAGGCCTTGTGCCTGACTTAATTTCCCAGGTCAAATAAATGCGTGCGCAAGCATGGCATCTCTAGTCTTATGCTGAGTTATGTGTTGGTTCCCGAGGCTCCTTTTTGGAAGCAATTGATGCATGGGTTATGTCTGCTTTTGAACTTTTCAGGAAGTGTACCGGTGACCATACAAACTGACCGACACGTAGCGACATCAATTTTCCAAAGGTGTGGACGCATCATGCCAGGCTTATTAATTAGCACCCGCAGTGGGAGGGGCACGTCATATTAGAGGTGCATGGTTAAAGACCTTGTTGGCATAGTAGCAGCGCAGCTCAATGGACCGTGTGTGCGTGCACAGTCTGTATCTGTGCCCTGGCCAAGTGCCTTGCGTTCTGTATGACATCTCTTGGCACAGCGCTCAGATGATCAACCACGGCCAGCTGTGTGTGTGTGTCTGTGTGTCTGTGTGTGTATGTGTGTGTGTGTCCAAAGCCCCGCAGTTGACCGAACATGGAGGCTGTTGGACATCCAGCCACGTTAATGGCAGCTTGTTAACAAGAGGGGGTCACAGGCGCCGCGGCTTACAGCGTGACTCAGGTCTCTTTTCCGGCGAGTGTCCGATAAAGAACCCGGTCTTTGTCAGGGTGACGTGTGACACAAGCCACGTTTTAACCCAGTGTGTTCCATCGTCAAGCTCAGGCATGGCTTCCTAAATAAATGGTTTACTTCAAAGTCGAGGGTGGATCTGGTCTAACTCAACTTGAAGCAAAGGCACCTTGGATGATGATAGTGATGAAGGCTACTGGGAATAGCCTTGATTGACAAGGAATCCGGAAAAGAATGGAAAGGGCCATGAAGCTCCTACGGCCACCGTGGCAATCTCCCTTCAAGACCATTGTCACTGCTGCATCAACCCCAGGGGTTGGATGGTAGATGAACCAGGACGTACGCTTTCCATCCCCTTTAATTTAGGATGGGGATACACACTCAGGTGTGTGTGTGTGTGTGTGTGTGTGTGTGTGTGTGTGTGTGTGTGTGTGTGTGTGTGTGTGTGTGTGTGTGTGTGTGTGTGTGTGTGTGTGTGTGTGTGTGTGTGTGTGTGTGTGTGTGTGTGTGTGTGTGTGTGTGTGTGTGTGTGCATCCTCTCTCTCCCCGGGAAATGCCCATAATGGAATGAGTGGGATTTTAAGGTTTTTTGGGGTTTTTTTATTGCTGATTTTGTTTAACATTGCAGTGAATCAACTGTTTACAGGGTATTTTTAAATCAGAGATTTCGGTGTTTTGTACCTGAAGATTTCAGTATTTGCAATTTGTTCTAGAACAGGGTGTTGGAATTCGAATCCAATACTTTGATGGTATTGGCTGAATTGCAGAGTGTCAAAACATGCAGTAGCATTTACTGAAGTACCTTCAGCTTCGGGTTACTACAGTAAACTTGTCATGACAAAGTCAGGGTGTTGCCAGTTTCGCTGTGTCAGCGCGTCCTTCACCACCTTTCGAGAAAGGTTGCCGCTGCTGGGCGCTCTCGGCATGAGTAGCGCAGACCCAGTCCCAGTAAAACCAAAAAGCTGGGATTGACATCCCAGATTAATGAAGATTACATGCGGCGATTACTGGCCCCGGGATGAATTGAGATGACCTTATGTCCCTCAGAGGGTAATAAATCAGGAGATGTCAGTGGAACTCCCCGCAGAGCTGGTTTGGGATGGAGGGGGGACATTCAGCCATACTTTCCCTAACTAAATGTGGGGGTGGGGTGGATGACCGGTTAATGGTTGACTCTATTCTCGTTGGGCCTTGCACTAGGTATAGGTTCTTGTATTTTTATTTATTTTTCCCCTTTGTCCACGTAAAAAGTGTTGTTGGAACCATGCAGCTTAATACTCACAATAAATACAATTTGATAATGGATGACTGATAATAATCTTGCGCTTTGCAGACGACATCACCCGTAACTGAGCGAAGTAGCTGCCATGTGAGGTTGGGATGAACGGGGTTCTGCAGTGTAATGCAGGACGTAGGCCTGTCATTTTCTTGGCTCTAATGAGCCCCCCCCCCCCTTCAACAATGAGGATTAGCCTTGACCTATGATATCATACTTATCTGAGCTTTAGAGAACACTGCCATGGGTTTTCTGGCTGTTTTTCAGTGTCACTTCTTTTCATCGTAATCCGCTTTTCATGGCTCTTTCATTGACATTGTGTCATCTCAAAATGAAGAAGGGGTCATTTTGCGAGACGGTTTTTGTTGTATAAACTTAAGAGAGTATTTTAACATTTCACCTGTTTTGGGGGTAACATGTTACTGTAATCACGTTACATTTGTCTGAGCATTGCAACACGTTGCTGTTCCTAAATTCAACCAAACAGTGTCCATCATGCTTTCAGTACTCAATTCCCCAAAACACTTACAACATAAACGGAGAGGATTACTTACGATTGAATAACACTGAACAATCATGCACAACACTTGCATACGACATATAAAACTTATACTTAACAATAAAACTTAATGGCATACCTCTCAAAGTCTGAACACAATGCATGCTGGGAAACGGGAAGTCCCACGCTGCACCGCCACCGTCTGCGGCACGGAGAAAACGCAACAACTTTCCTGAGATGTTTGCCGACGGACCCCCTACCACGCACACACACACCCAGTTTCCAGCCTCCACTTCCCTCTGCCACTCTCTGCTTTCTGTTGTCAGCCCTTTAATTTCCAATAGACATCTTCCAGCCCCGCCTCTTCCCCTGGCGTGGGAACGTGCACCTGTGGCTCTCCCAGGACCCCCCCCCAGACACACACACACACACACACACACACACACACCAACCTTATGCCAGAATTGTGTCTGAGTGACAAGTCTGACACAACTTTTTTCAGATAAGCGTCGCAGCCCTTGACTCGGACCATCCCCCTCGCTGGCCTGGCGAAGGGTGTTAGGTCTCCATCTCAGTCTGGATCTTGCGTCATACAACTAACGTTCACATAACCGGCCGTGAACCCCCTCCATCCTCCCTGGGCTTTAAAACCGGACCCCCTCCCCCGTCTAATCCATCAGGGGAAGGGCCTGGAAGATTTGACTGCGTCAGAGCTCTCCCTGTTTTATTTTTCTGAATCTGAACGTGCTTGTGTGGGGTGTACGTTTGGGGTAGAGGAGGAGTTATTTCACCAGAGGTGTCCGTGTTTGACATTTCGCTACCTACACCTCACATCAGCCAAAGTCACCGTGTCGTGTCGCATACCAACACTTAACGCAGCCCATGGCGGATTCCCGTGGGGGGGGTGGGTGTATGGCGACAAGGGCCTTTGTTCAGTAGTCTCTTCCCTCAGTTCCAAAACCCCCACACACCCCCTGCCCCCTAAATCATCCATCTCTCTCTCTGTAGCTCCAGCCATTTGGGCAGCTGTCACTTAATCCAGCTAATCACAGAGTGGGGTGGTCTGTGGGAAACCAGACAGGCCCTCAAGGCTGCACTCAAGACCAACACAAACAGAAAGAGAGTGGATATTTCTCCCGCATAGCATGCTCACAGTTTTGATGTGCTAGCATGGCATACTGGCCCACACTGACTTCCTGCTCCCATGGCTTTGAGTGCATCCAAGGATGAAGATGTAGTTACGACTGACCATGCAACGCTGTGTGTGCAGGCCACCCGTTGTATCGGAGGGGGATGGGTGGGTGGAAAGGTCAGAAAGCACTCTGCATGTCGTGGGATGGTTCACGTCAAATAATTAATCTTTGATGGCTGCATCAGTCGTGGGTCGGGCGTGCACAGCAGAGCAGCGTGGGCCCACGATGCCGCCTGCTTTTTTTTTTTTTTTTTTTTTGTCCACGGCCCTGCGCTTTCCAGAGCCTCAAGTGCTCCCTGGCACCCCTCAGAGGGCCATAGCTTGGGCCCCAGGGCTCTCTCCGCAGCCCGGGACTTCTACCCAGTTATCGTCCAAACTCTTGCCCGTCAGTCCAAGCCTCTCGAGTCACCACTTCCTGTCTTCTCAGCAGTGTCTCTTACCTCCCCTCCCCTTTACCCCAAAGCCTTGTCACTCGCCCCGCGCCGCACACTCTGCTCTCTCCCTCCTCTCTCACCCACAATAACATCCCTAACCCCACCCTCCTCCCCCTCCTCCTCCCACCACCACGACCGCCACCACCCGCAGCCCAGACAAGCTCACTTAATCCCACCACCCAGTAGCGGCTCGGCCCCTCCAATTTGCTGGTCCCCGCAGATCAACAACACACACACCCACAAATAACCGCCTCCTCCTCTCTGATCTCTTTGACCAATATCGCCCTTTTTCGTCCCCTTCCTCCTCTTTCCTTGAATCCACGGACTGTCTCCAATGTCGTATCAATGACATTAGCGTGGAGGTCAAAGTCAGTCGCAGCAGTGGCGCTGCCACAAACAGCCCTTGCTGACAGGCCGCTGACGTAACGTGCGCTATTTAGGTCAGCTGGTTGCCTAGCAGTGTGCCCCGCGGCACCACCAGCTAGATTACCCCCCCGCTGTGTGTGTGTGTGTGTGTGTGTGTGTGTGTGTGTGTGTGTGTGTGTGTGTGTGTGTGTGTGTGTGTGTGTGTGTGTGTGTGTGTGTGTGTGTGTGTGTGTGTGTGTGTGTGTGTGTGTGTGTGTGTGTGTGTGTGGCTACACTGTTACGTATTGTTACATCATTGAAAGAATGAGTGGTAAAATACTGATGGAGTTGTTTTTTTGTTTTTTTTTAACATACTTTAGTAAAACAGAATATTAACGATTCTGAATTTAACACTATTTCAAGAAGTTGCAGCCCTTAGGATATTCCAGTAATGCAGCGCTGTTGCTGCAACTAATTCAGATGTTAACTCTGTAAAGTCTATCGGTGTTTCTTACTTTTTTGTTAATTTTGCGGACGGTGGTGATGCAATGCTTCGCATTTCCACCATACAACCTTTACAACGGAAATAAGGTTATATTGAACTTGATCAAATAAAGTTTTGCCTGGTCAACATTTGGCGACTTGTTTGGCGTGAGTTAACGAGTTCCCCGTGTTAATAAGTTGGCGGGCTCCGCCGTTAAAGTGTGACGTTCTGGGAAGCCAGACAATCCCCTCGAGGTTTCTGATTCACCTCAGCGACCGACGGCATTAGACGCGGAAGATGGTGACCTCTGCCGGGCGTTGTTCTGTCCTTGCCGGTCAAAGTCACCCTTCTTACCTGTAATAACACCGTGCCGCCGTCTTCTCCCGCCGAGCTATTTATTTTGTTGGTTAGTCCAAAAAAAGGGGGTGATCTGAAAAGTGGCTTATTATTTATAGATTATTATTATTCATAATTTTTTTGTCATTGCCTTTGCATTGAGTGAACTGTTTCCGTTCCGTTTCTGGTTGTTTGCCCTTTATTTAAGAACATTGCTGTTTTGTCCAGATTTGGCTAAAACGGATCCTGAAATAGACTTTTAAAATAACTATATGGAATAAATACTCCCAAAAGGCAGCTGAAGCTAGCCCAATTTCGGGGGGGGGGGGCGGGGGGACTCGGCGTTGGTTCTCCCAGCGTCGTCCTTGTGTCCTGTCCTGCCCTCCCACCTCTGCCTCCGTACTCCGTCTGCATTTCCCCCGAGCGGCCGCGCCCTCTTCTCCTTTCCACACCCTGCTCTCCTGGTTTGATGCAGAGTCTGGTTTCACCGCCGGCGTAACCCGAGTGCCGCCCCTCTGCAGGAGCATCCAGGTAGCGCACGAGAGCCGGCAGCGGCCGCAGAATCAATACCCTGCCAGTGTGTTTGGGTGTGGAAGTGAATAGTATGCTAATGGCGCTAGAACGGCACAAATTCAGCCAAATTTTTTTCGGTGCGCTGTAAACACAACTATTGTTTATCCTTTGTTGGAGAGTTGCACAACATGGCGGCCAACAGCCAAATGCTGCGTGTAACCACGTTGCAGCAGTGCCATTTCTGTCACCATGAACTAAAATTGTCCTTTGGAACCATGTCTGTTATTTCAGTGATTTTATTTCATTCACTGCTTTGTTTAAACAAAATTGGACAAAACACCAGACCGTATTCAATTGGGCGGTCAGGTGACATCACTGCACGGTAGAGGTCATCGCCGCTAATTTTACGCGGCGGGAATCGACTTGCCTAGCTGCTGTGAGAGCAGGGAATACGCTTGCATCTAAAACTAAAATTGAGACCTTGGTTCAGAATGTAGCAGCCTTTTTAAACAAGTATGTTTGACCCAGAATGCTTCAAGGGATTTGCGGGTTGCCAGGTCCGAAATGCGAGCGCCATAACATTACTTTACCTTAACCCCACAGCGCCAACTTGGCTAGATTCACAGGCGGCACTAATCGCTGATGGACAGTCACAAATAGTTCCGAATACAGCTGCATCTAAAACAACCGGACAGTATCTGGACAAAAATCTCGTTCGGAGTGTCTTTTTAATACACATTTAATGGGGTATGTAGTGTTTATGAGGTATGAGTCTTCCTCTAGGGGCGAACGCTCAAACTCTGTTTCTTTGGGAATGTCCCAGCATTTGGTGGGAGAGTATTTCATAGTTAGTAGCGATGTACAACTAACTCTCTCTCTTTATCCCCCTTCCAGCGAGCGTACACTCTGATTGTGGAGGCTTGGGATTGGGACAACACCACACGCAACAGTGAGTACACACACACACACACGCACACACCTGTTATTTCTGCGGCTTCAAACAGAGCTCTAGAGAGGAATGATGAATGAACGGATGAGAACAGCGGCGCGGCACGTATTTTTCCCATGCGTGAGAAACCCTAATGTCAGACGGTTAAATAGGTCCGTGTACGCATTCCTCAGTCGTGTCAATTTTGGCCGGGGCGACAGACGTTACCGTCTTGTGACTTTCAGTGGTACCGTGTCCAAATTTTGATTATGATATGAGGCCTGAAATATCAGAAACTATTTTTGGTCATATCATTTAATATCACAGGCCTCCTCTGGATGCTCCTACATGAACTTTTATATTAAAAACTCCAAGTTCAAGAGATTAATTTTATTTGTCTCTAAAAATATAAAAAAATACTCAAATGTGTGTAAGCGACACGTGGTGCTCACGCAGGCGGCCGCAAGGGGCAGCGCCACAATCGCAATTCTGGGTTCTATACTTGTATAATTAATTGTCTGTGTTGTATTAAATATACAACACAGACAATTAGCAGATAGTGTTGGCACTTGACTGTACATCACAGATGTTGGAGATATATCTATATACTATGTATATCTCTCGTTCCCGGCAGCTACATCAATCAGTTTGTTGGCAAAGTTTCACGTGTTGACTTTCATGTTTATGGATCACACTGTGAGTGAATAGTGTTGGATATTCTGACGTCTCTTTGTGACGACGTCTAATTTGCTAAATGGCTTTGTTCAGTGTATTATGTATTGTACTGAGCTGCTATTCCCTTGGGCTTGCTATGAAGGAACTGGCACTTGGAATTTGACAACGAGCTAAATAACAGAAATGTAATACTTTCAAATACAATGGGGGCTCTTTGAGTCGGCCAAACGCCTGCAAAGCCCAAATGAAGCTGGGAATATGTCACCGACGGCAGCGAATCCGGATTTTTCAAATGCCCGGTGACGCCGCGCGCCTGTAAAGAACACATACGTGCGTCTTAACCCCGCCGAGCTGCCCGGGAACACACCTCCGCGGATCAGAGGCTGCCTCCCTCCAGCCTGTGTTGCCTTTGGCCGGTCCGCGCTCTCCATCTGTATCCTGTTTTCCTCCGGACCACGTCCGCTGAAGGGTGAACGTCTGCAGCCCCCCTCCTCCCCCCAACACAATTTCTTCTATTTTTCCTTCCCGTCAAAGCAAGTAGCCCAGTCTGAGGAGGAAGAGCTCTCGCAGAGGAATGCGGGGATGAACCTCGTCGCTGCCCCTCGTTCCGTCTTTGATCTGTGGATGTGGGGCGGGCGACGGCCTTGTATATCCGTGCCTGCCCAATGTAGCGTCTAATGCGTGTGTGTCCATGCTCGAGTGTCTCTCCTGATGCATCGGGGCCTTGTTTACCAGAGGTCATTCCATCCTGTTTTGTCCCCCCGACTTCAAAAGCACGCCCGCTCTCCAGCGCAGACAATGGGGTAAGAAATAGATGTGATGTCACAAACAGAGGTGCGAGGGGCCGTCATGTCTCCACTCTGCCCCCTACACCCCCCTTGACCGAGTACACTCCACACAGCTTGTGCTTTTAGTTATGATTCACTTGTCCTGGTCATTGATTTTATTTATTTTTTATTTTTTGCTTACCTGAACGCCGGGAATCCCCCCTAACTGACTGAAGACTAAATAACGGAGCAGAATCTGTCTTTGCAAATCTGTTTGGCGAGACGAAGGCTGGAAAATTTGGGGACAGGCTTAACTTTGAAGTTGTAAATTGGACAGGTCCTGATGCATTCTGTGTCGTGGGCTAATTAGACTTAACGGATGTAGGTAGGGAGACGGACCACTGTTACGTCACACGCATCAGCTGACTTTCATGTCATGAGTTCAAGAGACATAACCTTCCGGAACAAAGGCTCCTTTTCAACCTGCCGCAGGAGATCACAAGGGATTGTGCGCGGACTTGTCTGTCTTTTGTGTGTGTGAGAGATAATGTTGCGAGGTCACAGTTATCCCAGCCAGTGTGGCCCTCCCCGCATGGCAGGTCGGGGACCCCTCGGGATGGAGATCTGGTTGGGTGGGGTTTGGGGCAGTGAGGATAAAGATCCGTACGGCCGCAGGGCCGTCATGCCATGGTGAAAAGACCAAAGAATGGAGGAGAATCAGTCTTTAACAATAGACCCGTTCGGTCCTTGAAGAAAACACTTACGACACATTTAGCCAAGTGCTCCAATTAGAAAGTATGACATTGCCGCCGTTTTTGACAGCGTTCCCTTGGGTTACTCATAAGTGATTGTTGATGACTTTGAATACACCTTGTTATATTGTGTAATATTGTGATCAGTGATCATTGTGTGGACTACTTAAACATTCTGTCGCTGATATGACGTTTTGTATTACTGTAATTGATTTTGCATAAATAAGTCAAGTACAAGAGCTGGTGCTAAAATCTGTCATTTTTCCTAAAATAAAAGGCTTGAAAATGCCTTACAGCCGGGAGTGGCATTGAAGAACATTCAATTGCTCAAAAATCCATTGGAAATGGACCTTGAAATCAGTCACAGGCTTCTCACCCCGGTACGCTTGGGTAACCTTGGTTTTTAAAATTTGCTGAAATTGACTCGAGGGGTCACCGGGACTTTCCCGGACGAGCATCGTGTGACGCGGTCAAGCGGTTCCTCATCTAAGTGGTTTCGCCTCTCGCAGCAGAAGGGCCAAATCTGTCTCGCTTGATGGGGGAGGTCGGAAGAGCGTTAACCATCAGGTACGATCGACTCCTCTCTGGCCTGAGTCAGCGCTACTCCGGTGCCAAGCCTGTGAGACATGAAGGAGGGTGCTTTATTGGTCGCGGCGAGGTTCTTCCCTTCTCAAGCCTCAACGTCATGTCCAGAAGGATGCCCGCCACCCCCCCATTACCTCCTGTGTCCTCAGGAAATCGGGGGCCGGCTGTTTGCCTTGTGTGTTTATCGAGCAGGAAGCGGGGCGGGCTGGACAGCCGGGAGCCCGCCGTGTTTAGACACCACGGCAGCAGCGGCCCGGAGCCCCCATTGTTCTGTATCTGGAAACCTCCAGGGGTTATTTCTGTTATTCCTCGCTTAATTCTGACTGTGTGTGTGTGTGTGGGTGTGTGTGTGTGTGTGCGTGTGCGTGTGTGCGCATGCATTTAGGACTGTGTTCCTAACGTCTGAAGAGTCGCTTCGACGCAAAAGGAAATCACAGACCCCACCCCCTCCCATTTCCACATGGATTGTCGGACTCCTTCGATCCCGTCGCGATAAAGATTGCTTTTCTTTGCTGCCGAGGGCCCCCGCTGAGACAGGGCTTAACGTCTCCGAAACGCCATTGCAGATGCAAACAGGCTTTTTCTTTTTTGCGTGTGTGTGGTTGCCAAAGGCCCTAAAATGACCCTCTTATTTGCAGTCGATAAACACGCTTGCAATCCCAGGGTGTCATTTTCGCCCCCACGTCTGATCGACACTCGGCGAACACGAGGCTCCTCGGGGGGGGGGGGGGACGCCAAGTTGTTCTGGCAAATGTTTCAGTGGTTCCTCCTCACCAGAAAATGGTTGTGGATTCCAGTTTTCAGTCTGATATCAAAAATGCTGATCAAACTTAGGCAAGAAGTCACTTGTCGAAAGAAGTCTGCTCACTCAGCCGCCATCTTGACAGCGCGCGCGTAACCCTTAATCACAGTACAGTCTCGAAGGGCTTCACGTAGAAATCACATGGAAATCAACAGCATACCCTAGTCTCAAGTGAATTCCCAGAAAACCCCCTGTGAATGGAAGGTCTAGTCATATAGATGCTCCCCTGAATTATAACCTGCAGCACTGAATGGCGTTCCAAAGCCAAGCAGGAACCGAAAGCGCGTCTTTACTGCGCACATCGCCTTCACGATGCTCACGCAGGATGTGGCGATTGGACGTCTTTAGCGTTTCAGATGTTCCCGTTTAAGTGCATTATCCGGAGCCCATACGTCTACATCTGTCTCTCTACCTCCCTCTCTCTTTCTCTCTCTGTACCCCTCCCCTCTGCTCCCTGGATGCTATTGTCGAATTGGAAGCTATCGGATGTCAACATAGTTCCAGTACAAGGCCCGCGCTCCAATTAGCTTCCTGTTGACAGCATGGCTGATGCATGCCTGAGCTGTTGACTCGATGCATTGCACCCAGTTTGTGTCCGTGTTGGCAGTGCCTGCTCACATGGTACCTTCAAATATTGCATTAAAAGCTATAAGACGATGGGTGTCGTTAGCCAACTTCACTAATACTTCTTCTTTTAGGATTCCAGTTGCTTCACCTGCGATTCACACCTTTTGAAGACTGGAAGCATTGATTAAAAGCTAAAGGAGGGGCTTTTTTTTCGGTGCCATTGTTTAAAGCACAGTTGCAGGCGTGCTGTGGTGTCATTTGGTTTGGCCGCAGAAAATACTCGTCGTTCATGCAAGGTTGGAATTTAGCACCGGCTAAGCTATCTAAGCTTCATGGCACCTCTTTGGATGAACGGCCACTTATTTTGAGTGGGCCGGTCTTTAAGACTAATTTCCGCGTCAACCATGGCGCTTACGGACACAGCAGAACAGCTAGCAAACACCAATTGACCACGTTTTGCCAGTGAGGCCGTTCTCAATTTCACTTGATTCAATTGTCCACCATTTTTTCCAGGTAAGGACGAGCTGCTGATCGAACGCAGCATCCACACGGGCTCGATCAGCCCCAGCGACCACTGGGAGAAGGTGCAGCACGACGGGGCGGTGGCGCAGCTGGTCTACCACATCCGCGTGCGCTGCGACACCAATTACTACAGCAGCAAGTGCAACAAGCTGTGCGTGCCGCGCGACGACTACTTTGGCCACTACCGCTGCGGGTCGTCCGGCAACCAGGTGTGCCTGGAGGGCTGGACGGACAGCGAGTGCCGCACGGGTGAGCGCCAGGCCAGCGTGCGTGCGTGCGTGCGTGCGTGCGTGCGTGTGTGATAAATCACCGGGTGAGACAAGGGGGGTTAGTGTCGTGCACCCAGGCTATAAAGTTGCCCCCACCCGCAGGTCACAGAGAAAGCAATGGATTCTCCCTCACTGATAGACGTGTGAGCCATCATTGCTGTCTTTATTAGTGTAACTTCATTTTTTTTATCTCTCTTTTTTTTCTGTTTTGTTTCTAGCAATCTGCAAGCAAGGTTGCAACCTGCTCCACGCAACCTGCTCAGCCCCTGGAGAATGCAAGTAAGATCCCCCCCTACCTGTTGTTATGCACTACTTTCTTTTTACATATAATTTCAGGGAAGGTTTGCAAAGGGATGCTGGACTTACATCCAGCGTTTTGATTAGTCGGTATTGTAGGCTGCATACAATACGGCACGATGTGTGCACGGCGTCTCAGCGTCAAGCATCTCATCGCTTATCACCCTTTATACACTATATATACTATAAACACTGTATACATCTCATCACCGTTCTCAGTCTCGTTCCCGCAGTCTGTCAATATTCACTACACTAGCGATCGCAACGGCCACGCCCTCTTACCGTGAAACAACACAGGTCCCCGCTTATCGACCAATTCGCTTAATGACCTAGTCCACCGAAAGGAACTCATTATTATACATTATTGTTTGTTTTAAATTGATCGTTTTTGAATGCTAATTTCTGGCATTCCAACGTTTTTATTGGCACTAATGAAAAGCATTTCATGTGTTTTTATATTGGATCCCCCTTACTTGGAAAACGCTTTCCCGTTGCATAAGGATGACAGAGGGATGGCTGCACGGCTGCTTCCCCTGTCAGTGTGCTGCTCTCGCGCTCTCTGTCAGACCCCCCCCCCCCCCACACACACACACACACCCAGACCTCCCACCCCCAAATTTCACACTTTCGTAAAGGATGTCTCGTCCAGTCCAACAGCAACCAAGACTCACGGAAATGACTACTAAAGTAATGGCCACGCTTTCAGGAAACTGTACATCCCGTCATCACCTGGGGTCTCCCCCCTTCCCGAGCCCACCGCTGCCAGATGGACAGAGAAGCTTCTAGTAAGAAAAAAATGTAACAGAGGGGAGCTGGGGGAAATGAGAAATTTAAGGAAACCGATGCGTACAATTGTTTCGACTCAATTAATCACCAGGCCGCAGCCATCCATCAATTAATGGCAAGACAACCGAAGGAAACTCCCCGATGCTTAAACCCCTGAAAGACACGGCGGGTGTAAGGCAGGCAAAGAGATTGAGCAATGTTTTGGGGTCACTTTGCTGCCTCTGGTCCTGGGTGCCTTGACATCATCAAATCAGGAGATTACCAAGGACTTTTGGGGCGTATCGTCAAACCCTATGTCAGAAAGCGTCACAGTTGGAGATCCTGTCTTCCAGCTGGACACCGACCCAAAACTAAAATAAAAAAGCACCCAGGCACGGTTCACAAGAAAACGCTGGGCTTTTCTGAAGTGGCCAGCGATCATTACAGCATCATTCCAGCATCATAAATCCCATTGAGATCAAGATCAGCAGTTGAGAGAATAGACCCTTCAAAACTGCCAACTGGAGCACTTTGCAGTTGAGTGGACCTGCCAGTCAAGAGGTGTAGGAAAGCATGGACTAGGCATAGACATACAGCCACCACTCTGTCCATGCTTGGTTGCTCGCTGATAAAAAAAGCATTACTCTTACTTCAGATCTCCAGTAGTCTTTCCACCCCCGCTGCCAATGTGCCAATATCATTATGCGTGCTGAAAAATGATGATACCACCCAAGGTTCTTGTACATTCCGTCTAATAAAGGTATGCGGCCCCATTTATCATCATTCTTTGATTTGAAATGCATCAGTGGCAACTCCATTGTCATTATCGGTATAATCCTCCCAGTGGAATTTTGGGCTTGTTTTTGTCTGGTTGAATGAAATCATTTGCCTCAAGTCCTTACAAGTATGTGTGTACACTTTATGTTTGTCTTTCAAGTAATTTAAATCCGCGGTAGCATTAATCTTACTTAAGATCTCCAGGAGTCTTTCCACCCCCGCTGCTAATGTGCCAATATCATTATGCATGCTGAAATATGCTCGATACCACCCATGGTTGTTGTACACCCCGTCTCTCGTGGAGATGAGCGTCTATGCCTTGTCGAATCGGTGCCGACTTGCTGGGAAGTGCCTGCTCAAAATAGCAGTCAATTGACAAGACAGCTGGCCCGACGACATTGCCAGCCTTGGATAGCAGAATACCGTCTAGATGTTGCACATGTATTTGCTCCAGTGTGCGCGCGCACGCAGACACACACACACACACACACACACACACACACACACACACACACACACACACATACATACACACACCTCAGCTATTAGCTGTCAGTACCACCACACGACCCACATAGACACCCGCCTTCATCCTAGCCACAAGCACGGGAGCAACTGGAAGTATTCTTAACCCCTCTTGCCCCGGAATGTTACCTTCTACTAAGATTAGTTGGCAAGGGGGCCTTGGGATAGATGGATGGACGGATGAATAGGTGGATGGAGAAATGGATGGCATGAGACAATCTGCAGACAAGAGTTATGTCTGCAATATGGGGAACATCTGCACTGCTAATGTTGCAATGGGCTTCTCTTTGGACATCAAAGGGCAGCGTGTGGCGCTGTTGATCATTTCTCCCCTTGCAGTCTCAGCCGGAGGAAGACAGCAATATACATTGTCCTCAATGCTGCTGTCCAAAGTTTCGAAAATTCATTTTCACTTCTCGATAGTCAGTGATGGACAAAGCAGATTCCCACCAACACTAGGCTTCTAGCAAGCATTAGTGAAAGAGGAATTAGGTGAACGTAGTCACTCAGTTGCAAAGAGGCAACACATTTTCCTCAAAAATACAAATAACACTGGAGGTGGCCTTTTAAGAAATATAAATAACAGTATCAATCTGATATATCAATGTCGGCCATTTTCTATCCATGGACAGGTGCAACTACGGCTGGCAGGGCCAGTTTTGTGACGAGTGCATGCTCTTTCCCGGCTGCGTCCATGGGACCTGCGTAAACCCGTGGAGTTGCAACTGCGACACCAACTGGGGCGGCTTGCTATGCGACAGAGGTATGTGCAACAAAGTTATCCAAGGTGCCAAAATGTTCAGATTTGAAACGTGGACGTTTCATTAATTGGGTAGAGGAAAAATACAGACTAGATTCTCCTTCCCCTCTCTGAATGGATTATATCCCGGAACGCCATAGTCCTCCTCCTCCTCCTGGTGAATGGATAGTTTTACTGCCTGTGCGACCTGACCGCCAAAGAGGGACACTCTATCCCGCCGCCTCCCTTCGTCACCGAGGGCTCTCTAGGGGATGAGACGCGGTCCTCAGATCTCCAGCGCAGACAGGTCCCTGCTCATTTATTAAGCAGCCTGGAGGTTGACCCCGGGGCTTATACTAGATTTGTTGAGCGCTTACTTGAGAGAATGTCCTTTTTTTTTTTTTTTTTTTTTTCGGTAGATGTTCAGTTCAGTTCCAGAGTGCAGTCGACACATATAGCGAGCCAACAGACTATAGCAGGTCAGCAGTACTCGCCAAGCAGCAGGAACCTCCCCCGGTGAATTTGCGATACGGTTGAGCAGGTCGGTCGAGAGCGCACCCTTCTGCTCCCTGTCAAAATCTGACAGCGGTTTTTTTTTTTGCAGCGGCTGGAGGGAGCGGCTTTAAAGCCAGCCTTCTCCAAAGGCTGCGCGCTGCTAATGGCGCGGAATAAACAGCGAGCCGCCCAGGGAGCCGCCACACAAAGCGAGGGCCAGTAGGAAGGCAGTCGACCGTGTTGAAAGTTTGTTCATTTAAGTTGGACGGCAAAAAAACGGAACACACAAATCAGACCGATGTGCACGCTCAATAGCTCTGATTTGAAGGACTATTCATTTTAATTATTGATTAATTTGTGTACAGTAGGTTGCTGCTTTCCCGTTAAAAAATGATTTTAATGTTGTAATTATTTATTTAAATGCTTATTAATTCAGCTTTTTGATTGTTGATTTAGCTTTTTGATTTAAAGTTTGAGTTAATTTGTATATTTTTTAATGTATTTAATGAACACCTTTTTAAATGGGGGCTGGTTATGTCCTAGTGTGTGGAGCTTTTGTTTGCGCTTGTCGGTTATTCTTTCATCCAGCACCCATGTTCTAGGTTGTTTTTGGTTTTTGTATTTTTTCGGATGTGTGCTTTTTATTTTGATTACATCAACATCCCAACGAGATTCCAAGTAGAGTGTTCAGATTCGATCTCCGCTCTCCAATTTGGACAGGAATCGACTAGTATGTTTTCTATGCTCGGCATCAATGTCCAAATCTGTCCACTATTATGAGATTATTATTATTAAATAATAATAATTATTATTATTATTATCATCATCATCAACCGTCCCCATTCTCCCCAGATCTGAACTACTGTGGTAACTACCATCCCTGCGTCAACGGCGGCACCTGCATGAACACTGAGCCCGACGAGTACAACTGTATATGTCCGCAGGGCTACTCCGGCAAGACCTGCCAGATAGGTGAGGTCAACATAGAGCGAAATGTCTGCCGCTACGCACTGAGGTCCCTCCATAGAAGCAATGTACAATATAGAAGCAACGTATTGTAGAAGCAGGCCAAGCTGGTCCCAATGGATTGTTTGAGAAGGTGTGATTGATATTACTGTCTGGAATTACCAACATAACATCATACATACATACATATCTATTTATCTAAATCTCTCTATCTACCCCTCCAGCCGAACACTCCTGCGTCTCGGACCCATGTGCCAACGGTGCTACGTGCCACGAGGTCCCATCAGGCTTCGAGTGCCACTGTCCAGCCGGCTGGGAGGGCCCCACCTGCGCCAACAGTAAGAGAGTGTGTGTGTGTGTGTGTGTGTGTGTGTGTGTGTGTGTGTGTGTGTGTGTGTGTGTGTGTGTGTGTGTGTGTGTGTGTGTGTGTGTGTGTGTGTGTGTGTGTTTTCCTTATTTCAGTTCCTCTCCCCTCCCCCTGCATTTTCAGATGACATATCGTCTCCGCTCATCCTCTGTACACAACTTGGAATTTGGACCTTTGGCTCTCCTTCCTCTCACTCTCCGCTTCCTGTTTGGAGTTTCCGCTAACGCCACCGTTTCAGTGTGTGTCATTCTTTGCAATGCACACACATAAGCACGGTATACAGGGCTGGGTCACCTGCACTTGGCAAAGTGTCTTTGCGTGTCCCACATTGTCATTTTGTTCAACAGATGAAGCGAGGGAACTTTTCATCTTTGTCAGATTTGTATGTCACATTTCCATTTTGTGTGTGCGTGTGCGTGTGCGTGTGTGTGTGTGTGTGTGTGTAGGCCTGGACCAGTGTGCCTCCAGTCCGTGTGCCCAGGGCGGGACCTGCATTGACCGGGAGAACGGCTTTGCGTGCATGTGCCCTCCACAGTGGGAGGGTAAAACCTGCCAGATTGGTGAGTTGTTTAACCCCAAGTGTTTTTTGTTGTTTGTTTTTTAAGCTTTTATCATTTTAGCTAGCCATTATTTTATTCAAACAATTTTCCGTAGATTATTTTGATATTTGTTTATTTTTAATCAAATACTTATGTGGGGGGAGAATTAGTTGCAGAACAGTGAAATGCATGAAAAATAACCCTTAAAGGGAATTGATGTAATCTAAGATTAAAAAAATATATAATCAAATAAAGATATATATTTATTTTATATATATTTTTTATTCTATCTATTATTCTACATTGTGTTTTGGTCGGTGAGTGTTTTTGTTAGTTTAGTAGTTTGTTTTCCCACGTTCGCGTCTTCCATGCCGCGTAGCGGGGGTTGTCAGGTTGTGACGGAAAAAGGGGAACTCAAGAGTTCAGTGTCACCTTTCGGGCCCGGCTCTCGGCTTACAGGTGGAGGGAGGGAGGGAGGGAGAGAGAGGGAGGGAGGGAGGGAGGGAGAGAGATGGAGGGAGGGGGGGAGAGAGAGAGAGAGACTATTTTTATTTAAAAATTTTCTTACATATTTTTGTATTTAAGGTTGGTCCATTTGGTATTTGGGGCAAAAAACAAGATTTTGAATTTTCTCGGGCGGGGGTTCCCAAAATTCTTATGGAAAGCCCCCCCAATAGTTGTATATACTTCATCAGCCCACAGACTGCCGTGTAGTTTAACATTTCATTTTGTAGAAAAAATAATGGTGTAAAATCAGTTTTAAAGAATATTTAAAATAGTTTGTTGTTTTGCTTTTATCGTCTATTTGTGTATATTTCGCAACTTTATTTTATTTTTGACTTCACTTTTAATTCTATTTTATTATTTGCTAAACTTTATTTTTCCTAAACTGTTAAGCTTTTTTTTTAATGCTAATAACCTGTAAAAGTCGCACCAATAATCACCATGACAAATTCCTAATGTGGTAAACTCTCTTGACAGAATAAAGTCATTCTGATCATTTAGCTGCAGATCCACCACAACACCTTAGGGGCCCTCAGTTTGGGAACCCCTGTTCTGGCCCTGGCATATGCCAAATTATGCTTTGGTTGGACTTCATCATTCCCTCCCCAAAATCTCCCCAACCTGTTGCTCTCTCTCATCGCCACCCTCTCTTTCTTTCTTTCTTTCTTCCTGTTGCTCCCGCTCCGATTGCTACCTCCTTCCTCTCCCAGATGCGAACGAGTGCGCGGGGAAGCCCTGCGTAAACGCTCTGTGGTGCAAAAACCTAATCGGAGGATACCACTGCGTCTGTTTGGGTGGATGGTCCGGACAGAACTGTGACATCAGTCAGTAATTCTGCCCCCCCCCCCAACCCTGCTCCCTCCCTCCCTGTCACTTCCTGTCACCTCCTATATAAGTTCTGTCTTTCTCACAGACCACCACCACCACCACCACCACCCCCCATGCTTCCTACTTCCTCCTCCACTGGGGTCTCTTTAGAATTCCTCTCTCGCCTTTTTGAACTTATTCCTGCGTCCTCGTGTCACTCCCTTCCTCTCGGACGTCGGGGGAGAGCCAGGGGGTTGTCTCTTTTTTTTTTTTTTTTTTCCCCCCTCTTCTTTCTCAGCTCAGTGCACAAACGCTATCTTTCCCCGCCCCTCGGCGGCCACCTTAATTTGCATGCCGAAGGTTTTTCCTCATGGGTGGGCTCTTGTCTGAGGTCGTTTTTTTCAGGCTACCAATTAACAAATTCAAACTCTTTTAACAAATCCTAAACCAAAAAAAAAGTATTTATTAAAATAAAAAAAAAACGAAAACAAAACATGTTCCTTGTGTTGTCCTCCTCTCGACTTGTGCTTCAGATCTCAACGACAGCTGCAACGGCGCCCCCTGCCAAAACGGAGGCCGCTGCCACGCTGCACTTGGGGCCTTTGTGTGCGAATGCCCGCCAGAGTTCTCCGGGAAGCTGTGCGAGGTCAGTTTCAAATGTTCTTTACCGGCTCATATTTTAAAGTACAATTACTCCCATAAATTACACCATGACTCACACAGATCTGGCAACCCTGCTCGCCCCCCCCTACACTCAATCCCCGCCTTTATTGCAGACTAGTTGTAAACAAATGGAAAATGTAGCGAAGGACAAAGTCGATTACTTTTTATTACAAAAATATACTCGCGTAAAGAGTAGAACTACAGTTTAAAAAAGGACAATGAAAAGTACTCGTTCCTTAAAAAAATACTTTTTTACTCATATGCGGTACTTGTAATGCGTTAGTATCCATCCCTGATTATTAGCTATGAAGCGCCACTTCAGGTGAGGTGGTGGTTGCCAGATCAAAAAGGCACCCACGCGTTCAGATTCACAGACTGCGTACGGCCCTCGACACAGTTAACATGCACCTACCTAGCATACTATCTCGGTACTGAACACACGGGGATGAAATTGGTGTTGACCTTCTCCATCTGGAGTATCAAGTTCAAGCCCCAGGAGGACATGGAAAAACGCCCCAGTGTCCTGTGGAGAAACCTGTAGAATGGACACGTGAAAGGGTGTGGTGCACAGTGAGTAATAGACCAGAGAAACAATGCCATTGGCAATTTTCAAGTGTTTTATTTCCAAGTGTAGCTACGCAGAAGACGTATCTGTTGCGTAAGGGCATTTCAACTCCAGCGTACGGCACACCGGGCATTCTCTATAGAATGTATAAGTGCAGGTATGTGGCACTAATGTAGGTTAGCGATGAGGGGAAATCGACACTGCGGCACTCCTCCGGGGGCCCTGAATGGAGGACATTGCTGGTCGGGTGCCAGTCCTGATTTAGCATCTCCGCTATAAATACGAGCCTCCGCTTTGAATGAGGCACCGCCGCCGCTGGAGCGCTGCCTGAATACCCTGTCTTGTACTTTAGTGGCAAAAACTACTATCGCCAGAGGCATCAAATATCTTTCATCCGTACCTTCACTTCCAGCACCAGCCTGCTGTCGTTAACCCGAAACGGGGCTAAAACCACGACCCATCCTCATAGAAATCCTCGCGGGAAAGCTGAGCTACAACTATAACCAGCGCACTAAAGACAGTCGATCTCATTTTCTCGTTGCTGTGCTTGTCTGTAGATGCCGAATAATCTCCATGGCTCACAGGGAGGCGGAAAAACAAATGGTCTCCCAGACACTGAACAGAGCTAGTATTTTAATGCGCCCAAGATTTATGGAGGTCCTGCCCTCTGACACGAGCCCCCCGCCCACCACCCCCATCCCAGACAAACAACTTCCACACCAAACCCGGGGCCTAGGGCAAGGTGCTAAACGGGCTCGGATAAATAGATCCTGTGCTCTTGTCACTTGGAGTGAAATAAACAGTGTGTTGAGCGAAAGCTAGCTTTGCCTTTAGCCGCGCCATCGCTCCCCCCCCCCCCCGGGACCACCAGAGTGTTCAGCGCCTTAAATGGCAGCGGGTGAGACCCCATGGTTTACACAGAGTGTGGTCTCTGTTTACAGAACCTGGGAAGGGGGTGTGGGGGTTATTTCACTCCCTCAGACCTTTTAGTTCTGGGTCAGGGCTGGTCTTTTTATTTTAGATTATTATTTTTTTTTATATCTTGTCAGCACCGGGGTTCAGTCACTGTCCCTGGGGGGGCTTACTTGTACGGCACCTTTCACCTACGCGACATACAACTCAAAGTGCTTTGCATTAATAGACCACAATCAAATGGTAACAGTGAAACCGCAGCAAAACCAGCAAAGCAAAAAGCATTTAATCAAAATAGGTAAATATTAGGGGTATTAGGGGTTCGTAATCGAAAATCGGTCGAAACGAGCGTTTGATTTCGATGTTCGAAATCGCAAGCAGGTTTGCGATTCTCCCCGTATTTTTGTGCTATATTGGGGTGGTCCGCCGGCAAACAAATGCAGTGTGTGGTGCCCTGTTCTGAATGGTCTTTCATGAAATTTGGTTTTGGAGTCGTTAGAGCTACGGTCGACTTAGCGGAGGTGTCTGCCCTGCCCCATCCCTCCACGCGCCTTTGCCCCAACTATTCCCGCATTATCATGGCATATGTGAAAAGGCGCAAGACAGAACGCTCCTGAATGTTTCTGCATGTGTGAATAGTGAAAAGCACTAGCGGTGCCCGAAAGGTTTTTCCCCAGTTATTTACCAGGAATTACAGTATGTGTGAAAGGGGCTTAACAATGGCATAGCCGTCAGTGCTGAACAATAATTCATATGTTTAAGTCCAGAATCGATTCATGACCTTCAAATCAAAAGTCAAATGGAGTCGCGGATTTAGAGAGTCATGTGGCCCCTTGTAAATATTATACAAATTTCAGATTTGGGTCATCAATTTGGATTTTGAAGGATCACGATCAGTGAATGATTCATAACCATTAATAATAAATAATAAATTAATAATAAATAATAAATTGCCCCTTTCTTTGCAGGTCCCCAGTTGGAAGCCGTCTGACCCCTGCAAGCCAAACCCCTGTGAGAACAAGGCGCGTTGCCACAGCCTGGCGCAGGACTTCTACTGCGCTTGCCCCGAAGGCTACCAGGGGAAGACCTGCTCCCAGCCCAGGGGCCGCTGCCGGAGCCCCCCGTGTCAAGGTGAGCGCTTATATTATCACAGCGCTGCTTTAACCTATCAGGATGGCTAACTCCCACTCGTAGTATCATGTTGTGTCGCAGCATAATTTATCATTAAAGAAATTTGTCAAAGACATGTTAAGGGGGGGAGCCAAAGCACAACATTGGGCTGCGTCTCCAGAGTTACCATAAATTGAGTTGTATGTGAAAAGCATATTTATTTTTTGCATGATGATTTTGGGGCGATACAAGGGAAAATTAGAGATGAAACGTACCCTCCATTCACCAACCAATCGGGTTCCTTTCTAGACACTAAAGATGCACCGATTTATTGGCTGTACATTGGTATCAGCCGATATTCGCCTTGTTGACTGCCATCGGCAAATAAGATGACATTCACCGATGGCAGTGGCCATCGGTGAATGTCATGTTGTTAATATACCTGGGCGGGCCACCCAGGTATATTAACAACCGCCAAAGTATATTTGGCGACTGATTTTAGCATGGTTTTATTTACTTTTGTTTTTATCCGTCCAAGAGAATGGCTCCATCCGCGATAAATTTTATAAGACGCCGATACGGCTCTCTGCAGCAATCCAAGTAGGAAGTGATGCTGCATGCAAGGGAACGTGGAAAACTGTAAGTCATGCTTAGTTCAGGGGGACTCGTAAAACACCGGCACCAGAATCGTCCCAGAATTTCACAATCTAGACGCCTGTGTTAAAGTGCTTATAAGCGAAGCAGAGTTTGGCTATTTTTGGAGATTCGGCTTTTGGTGATTGACTCTGTAAAAAGGATTTGTTCATTTTTTCGTTTGTCTGAAATTCTCAGCAAGTCATTCTGTCAAAATTATTAATTTGGCTGGAATGCAAATTGTATATCAGTCACATTCAATACAAATTATGCCAGATGCCTTTTGAATCCACAGTGGAGTCTCAGGGAATACCTGTGTGTCTGTAAATGTCTCTTTTGCCGGAGTGACTCCCGACTGAGTCACTTACAAGAATCGGTCATGACTAGTGCTTACCATTTCCAAAACTTGTCCTTTCTCTCCCCTTTTGCCCACAGTGATTGACAGCTGCACCATCACCGTAGCAATCAACAACTCGTCGGAAGTGCGGCGCATCTCCTCGAACGTCTGCGGCCCACGGGGCCGCTGCATCAGCCAGCCGACAGGGAACTTCACCTGCATCTGCAACGCCGGGTTCAGCGGAACCTACTGCCATGAGAGTGAGGGACATCATGATTATTATTTGATTATTATTATTATTCCTCAGCTCATATTACACCATTCCAGAAATTGCAGTTTGTAGGTACGGTTGCCAGGTCATGCAAAAAATCAACGTATATTTTATGTGAGACTTGTATATACATTTATACTTTATGTATTTAATAGGCTAAAGTTCATTGTATTTTTTTGTAGTTTTGTATTGCAAGGATTCCATAGTTTCCATGGTACATTTTTGACAAAAAACAAATTTTCACACCATGAATTTTAATGTGTATGATTTCCAAGCTGTCCTGCCCCCTAGATAAGTCTATAAGAAAAACTGGATAGTGTCATTATTGATGCTCGCTGGCAGCCTACTGTTGGTGGGAATCTGCTAATATGTGACATTCAAATAGCAACCCTTAGGCGGCCTTAAGAACGTATTCTATTTGTTCATAGTGTTTTTCTTCCACGATGCAGTACAAAATATACAAATACTTCAACTTTTCCCAGATATCAATGACTGTGTCAGCAGCCCGTGCAGGAACGGCGGCACCTGCATCGACGGCGTCAACTCCTTCCGGTGCTTCTGCCCAGGCGGCTGGGAGGGCCATCTCTGCGACTTCAGTGAGTCCCGTGGCACTGAGCGCCTTCTTTTTAGAACACAAGTCCTGTCTGTCAGTTTGATCTCAACTTGACCGGTCTTCTGTTTCCCGGCCGTCCTCAGATGTGAACGAATGCAGACGCAACCCCTGCAAGAACGGCGGCCACTGCGTCGACCTGATCAACGACTTCTACTGCGAGTGCGCCGACAACTGGAAGGGCAAGACCTGCCACTCCCGTAAGTCCCACCGTGGCATTTGTAGGGTCATAAATGGACGTCTCCCCTGTATGATGAATGGATTAAACATTGTGTTTTTATGGGGGTGGGGGGAGCAGGCAATAGCCAGTGCGACGCCACCACCTGCAGCAACGGCGGGACCTGCTACGACCACGGAGACGCCTTCCGCTGCGCCTGCCTCCCCGGGTGGGGCGGAAACACCTGCAACACAGGTGAGGCTCCTAGTTACTCATAGTTCTCCAAATAGTCATTATTAGTAGATACTACTAATGTGAGGAGCTTGTTCTGATGAACACAGAGCTGCTCTTCTGGAACTGATGAGTTAGATGAATTGGTACAGCCTTGCAGTTTTGATCTTGCAACAGAAGAGCTAGGTACCATTATTTGTGCATTTTAAGTGGAGATTTCAATATTTCTTTTCAGTTCTCGTTCTGCATAACTCTTTGTGTCAACAGAAATCTTTATTTATTTCATTTACACAAACAACCGAGTAATCAGGCAAAAGAAAGGTGCTTGAGAAAGAAGATCCCCGCGGCAACGGTTACAATGTTTATACAATTGTGGCATTGTTGTGGCATTTAAAAGTTCTTATTACGTTATTATATATGTATTATATAATCTATTGAATCTTAACTTGTATCGCTTTCTTGACTGGACTGTTTTTTGCTGCTGTAACTTGTGAATTTCCCCCCCAGCTAGGAAATGCCTTATCTTATGTTATTGAAGGTCCTGACCACAGTGTGTATTAAAAGGTCCCTCTCCTCCCGCAGCCAAAAACAGCACCTGTGAGTCCAGTCCCTGCTCCAACGGCGGCACGTGCGTCGGAGGAGGTGACACCTTCACTTGCATCTGCAAGGAGGGCTGGGAAGGCCCCAACTGTGGCCAAAGTAAGTTCTCAGTCCCTGATATGAGATTTTCTGAAGACTGTCGGAGGAAGTTAGACGCTGAGGCCGGGTTAGTTTTGGTGAAGGACGGGAGATAAAAATGGAAATATCAGGATTTTGTGCGTCGGTCATTTTTATTAAAGCAACCACGACTCCTGAATTGATGGGGAATTTTCCTTGTTCTGCTTTTCTATTATTAATTTCTATTCGTTATTTATTTTATTTTTTTTTGGTATTTTTTGATTTATTTTTTCCAGTCAGGAAAAAATGGCTATTGATGTAACATCACAAAATTTCTACTTTTCATCAACTCTATTCTTGCTGAACCTGTGCCACTTTAAATATAAATTATTATTGTGAGTATTGAACATTTCATAGTTTACCATGGGAGGCAGAAAGTTTGAATTAACGCAACTTTTTAAAAACAAAATGGACACAATATGGAATTGTGTTCATTCATATTTCTATTTTTATTTTTATTTTTTTTAATCATTTTTGTGTTTTTGGTTGTTGTTTTTTTTTTTTTTTTTTTTTGGGGTGGGGGGGTTCTCCACAAAAGTTGTGCTTTTGCAGAATTTTTGCCTATTTGTCACGTTCAGTCGTCCAAATGCGGTGCAGTGAAATGTTATGGTGGGAACCACTAAAAGGAATGTAGTTGGTACAGTATTCAATATGGTATGTAGGTAAAGTTTATATTTATAACATTGATTCCCTTCTCTGCTTTTTCTTTTACCCATCAGACATCAACGACTGCAACCCTCACCCATGGTACGTCTATACACACACACACACACACACACACACACACACACACACACACACACACACACACACACACACACACACAATTGAAATTCAGACGGCCCCTTGACTGCGGATGTGCTCTGTAGAGCGGTTTGGGGGGGAAGGGGAGGTCGAAGGGCTGATAAAGGGTAGTGGAAGTTGTCCCTAAATCGAACCTCAAAGGGACATCTATGGGGCTGGGGGGAGGGGGGCTGTTGAATGGCGTGCAGGGGGGGGTAGAATAAAAGACCCCCAGACACAAGGGTCCCTCTGAAAACCCCACAGAGAATTCATGGGGTGGGGGTAGGGGGGGTGGGGGGGTTCTCCATTCTTCACCTGTGACCTGGGTTGGCAGGGTGGGGGGCACAGAGGGCTGGTTAGGGCGGACTGAACATGCCTATTAGCATTTGAAAGGCTGGGGGGGCTTGTATTGATGAGTCGAATTGTGGCTCCGCTACACACATACATTCATTCTTGTATTGCTATCAGAGTGAGGCCCGAGTAAATAAACCTGGTTCGTGAGGACCCATGTTCCTGGTGCACTTCTTGACCAAAAAATACTCAATTCGGAGACCGGTCCCCACAAGCAGTGCTCGAAGCAGGCCGGTACTCACCGGTACCAGTACCAGCACTTCTTTACTACTCTTTGGTGTACCGTGACTTTTTCTTGCGTAGCGGCACTCGTCACAAGCTACAGTTGCTCTGTTCTGCCCTCTCAAGTGGACAAATCAGGCGGACATATAGTAAAATATATCATATTTAATTGAGTCAGAGCATACTCTTTCATTTAATTATTAGAATGCACGAGCTGCGAGCTCCAGCTTAAATAGCCTCTCTCTCTCTCTCGCTCTCTCTCGCTCTCGCTCTCTCGCTCTCCTAATTTCTCGCTCAGCTACAACGGAGGCATCTGCGTGGACGGCGTCAACTGGTTCCGCTGCGAGTGCGCCCCCGGTTTTGCGGGGCCCGACTGCCGCATCAGTGAGTAATAAGACAACCAGTTTGGCAACGTTCATACACCCTCACCCACCACCACCACCGGATATAAATACAGGGGAACACCACCAATAGGATTTTTTTATTTTATTTTTCCCCCCAATACAGCAGCAGTGTGCTTCAATAGGACAATCTGCAATAATCAAAGGGTTAGGATAGATGGGCGGTTGTTCAAGCCAGGCCTTAGTTAAAACGTTTCTTCCCATCATTTTTAACTGTTCATCGCACAACGTCACTAACCGCTTTACTATTGAGAAACTTACCACTCTGCTGCAACTTCTCACAGTGCTTAAATGCCATCTGATTTGATCTAGCCTTAAATCTAAAGTATTAGATATCCCTTACAAAATAGTAAAGCGTTTTCAAAGGCTTAACGCATGCCCTAACACACAGCATTTAAGCACAGTTGGAAGTTGAGGTGGAGTGGTAAGTTTCTCAATAGTAAAGCGTCTGTCGAGGTTGTGCTCGGATAAATTATGGGAACCAACGGTCAAGGCCTGGCTTGAAAATTGGAGACCCTTTCCTTCTAGCTGTGGCTTCAGCAAAACTGGCCACAAGATTGCCTCACCTTTGGGTTCACATGGCCATAAAGAAATGTCCACCAATCGCATTTTCAGGTTCACACTTGACCTTGACCAATTTCATGTGAGCACAAGTAGAACCTCATCATGA
Organism: Zeus faber; assembly: GCF_960531495.2. NCBI lineage: Eukaryota > Metazoa > Chordata > Actinopteri > Zeiformes > Zeidae > Zeus > Zeus faber. Next base: position 22,049,761 of record NC_137189.1, read on the forward strand.
AGCATTTTTTTCTATCTCTTTTCGGACACAGCAAAACATGAGATGTAAATGTTATTGTGGTGATATGTAGGAAAGAACTTTAGATGAAGACGACTTAGTGCCGGGGAGCCTTGCCAGGGTGGCGAACGGGCTTCACTTCAAGTGGCTTTGCAGTAGACCCCAGGCGTCGCCATGGTGATGTAGGGGGTTGAATGGAAGGGGAGGTGTAAAGGAGGGCAGCACACTTTTTTTTTTTTTTTTTCCATAATAACCCTTGACCCTTTTCAACCAACCAGGGCAGTAAAGGTCATCCCTCCTCCCACACACACACTCGCAGATGACAAATTACTCGGACCTAGAAATTCTTTGCGCTTCTTGTACGTTTTCACCAGTGCAAGGTCGAGTGCTCGGCCCAGTCCAAACCGCTCGCTTGGAAAGCCAAAAGAAGAATGCCGTTGCCATGTTGGATTTATTTATTGGACATTTGATGAGAGAAACGCTCTCGTATTTTGTGCAGAACAGATGTTTCCATTGATAACTCGGCTTACAAAATCTGAAGGGGATTCCTCTATCTTCCCCCATCTCCCCGCCCTCTCTCTTTCCATCAGATATTAACGAGTGCCAGTCGTCGCCCTGTGCCTACGGCGCCACCTGCGTTGATGAGATTAACGGGTTTCGCTGCCTGTGCCCGCTGGGAAGGGCGGGGCCCCGATGCCAGGAATGTAAATGTTTTTATAACTAGTCCATCTATCCACCCATCCATCCCTTCATGCATTATAAGTTGTAATTAATTTCTCCATGGGAAGTATCATCAGACCTCTTGCGCTCCTCATTGCCGAAGAAGCTTGTCGGTGTTAATGTATGTATGTGTGTGTGTGTGTGTGTGTGTGTAGTCATAGGCATCGGGAGGAACTGCCTATACGCTGGGCTCCAGGTTCCACACGGAAGCCGCTGGGAGGAGGAGTGCAACAGCTGCCGATGTGCTGACGGCACCGTGGCTTGCACAAAGGTATCCCAGCACTGCTCTTGTGCAAAATTGCTCCTAATGTGCGATCACTTTTATGGCAGTGAAAGTATCCCAGAATTCAAGAGAACCCCCACAACAAGTTTCCTATTGAGTAGTTTATTTTTTGGGTCCGTGGTCCTAAGTAAGCTTTTAATGTCTGACATGTTTTGTTTGGAGTATGGCCTATTTTAGACTGTATTTCATTCCAATACCAGTTTTATGACGTTTGTTCACACTTTGTTCTTTGCCAGGTTCTGTGCGGTCTCCTTCCCTGCACGCTCTCGAGCCCGGGTCAGGGGGCGGGGCGGCTGTGTCCCGCCGGGTGGGAGTGCCTGGAGCAAAGCTACCCGACCTGCTTCGCCCCCCCATGCCACCGGTCGGGCGTGTGTTCCGCCTTGGGCCCCCCGCCCGCGCCGGTGCCCTCCACCAAGTGCCGGCCCAACACTGGCCACCTGGACAACAGCTGTGCTCGCATCACGCTGATCTTCAACAGGGACAAAGTGCCCACCGTGAGTACCTGCTGGGCATTGCGGGGGCTTTACTTATAGTGTGTGTGTGTGTGTGTGTGTGTGTGTGTGTTTATGTGTGTGTGCTTCTCAACCCAGGGAACAACGGTAGAGAACATCTGCTCTGAGCTGCGGTATCTTCCAGATACGAGGACCCTCGCTCAAGACCGCTCCCTCCTTCTGCTCTGTGATCTTTCTAATACCAGTCACAATGGTATCGAGGTGGCCATAGTAAGTGAGAGTCTAAATGGTACGGCCTCAGAATTTGCCAATTGATACTTTGGATGTCGATGTCTGATGTTAGTTTTTCGTGTCCAGTCTTTCCAGCCAGAGGACCAGCCGGATCACAGCGGGATCCAGGAGGCAGCCAGCACCATCGTGGGTACTCTGTCCAAGCGTCACAACAGTACAGTAATGCTGGCCGTTACCGAGGTCAAAGTGGAGACGCAAGTCATGCCTCCATCGCAGGGTAAGTGAAGCTGCTCACTCACATGCCGCATGACCACTCCAAAAATTGTTTGAACTTTTACCCCTCAACCAATTTGACCTGGCTTCCAATCAGAATTCACCGTAGGTAAGCAGCGAGACTCAAAGTTCTTCGGTCGAAAACTATGATATATTAAGTGACATATAATTTATAATCTCTGTCAAAAATACCAACCTTGAATAGAGCAGTTGGTTATTGTCACATTTAAGCAGCTTTTTAGGAAAAGCGGTGTCCCTCAAGGCCTTGTTGTTGGTGCCATTTCGTTCCTGATAGGTCTTCCAGTTGTCCCGCAGCAGTGAGCACTCTGCTCAAGTAATTGTTTCTAAAAATGTAAGACGGGTCATTAACGGCTTGTTTACAGACAGAAGTTATCGACAGCGGCCGTCCGTTGTGGATAGTTATTTGAATAATTGTTACAGAGCAAACATTTTACATAAAAAAATCGTTTTTTCTTTTTTTGCCCTGACTTTGTGCTTTCGTCCCCTCGCTGCCTGCGTGTCCGGCAAACAGATTACCTGGTGCCCCTGCTGTGCGCGCTCCTCTGCCTGCTCTGCCTCCTCTGCCTGGCGGTGTGCGTGTGGTGGACGCGCAAGCGGAGAAAGGAACGCGAAAGGGGGACGCGAGCCGCCGCCTCCGAGAGCGTCAACAACCAGTGGGAACCGCTGCGGCTCGTGGTGGGAGGAATGACGCAGCAGCAACAGCTACTGCTCAAGGACAACAACATCGAGGCGGAGCAGGAACGCAAGAAGCTCATGGGCTCCTCCTATCGGACGTGTGACGGCAGGGAGGAGGAAGAGGAGGAGGAGGATGAGGAGGAGACGGAAGTGGAGTTGGAGTTTGAGGAGGAGGAGGATGGGGACAGCAAGGGGTCGAAGGTGGGCAACAGGCAAGCTTGTATGTACTCTAAGCCTGGTGGCGAGGTGGTCTGCACCATACGCAGCTCCAGTTCCCTGCTCAAGGCGCCCCACCGGACCCCCATCTACAGCCCCAAAGATAACCACTGGAAAAACGTCGGTCCCAAAGACCTCAGAGACCACAGTGTATAAAGAAAATGACAAATCTAAAATCGGTCGAAAAGAAGAAAGGGGGAAGGCTTTTTGGGGGGCTTTGCGAGGGGGGGGGGCTCCAGGTTGAATTAAGCCATTTTTGTTGTTTGTTTTTGGAGCTCAGTGTTAAGTCGAAACATTGGAAAGCTTTGGCTTTTGGCTTTGAGAAAGATATTTTTTAGTTTTTCATTATGTGGACAAACCGAGCGTAAGAATATGATTTGGAGGTGAAAGAAGGCCTCTATGATTATGATAATGATGATTATTATTTTTACTTTTTCATGACTTGCGGGAATTGTACCATTTAAGAAACGACGACTAGTCTACAAAGAGAAAAGACCAGTACCTGTATACATCTTTTGGGTTCACTTGTTTACAGATGATAGCGTGTTATTTTTTTGATGGTCAGCGGGGCCCCCTCCTCAGTAAATGAGACACGGCGCGGAGAAGCGGCGGCGGTCGGGTGGGGCCAGGGACGGTATGGCAGAGGGGTTTTCCAACCGTATGGTGAGGGTTTTGTCTTTTTTTTTTTTTTTTTTTTTTTTTTAATTTATTTATTTTTTTGGTGATGGGGCAATAACGTTAAACAAGGCAATACACCTCTGTCTCCCCTTCCTGGGGTGATGCCTTTTCAGTCCCTGCCCCACAGACAAACCCCTCTGCCCACACACGCGCACATACATGCCTCGCCCAGCCTTACCGAAACACTCGGCCTGGAAGAAGGGGGAGCGGCTGAACCCCCCCCCTCCACCCAGCGCCTACTCTGTGGCCTTCCATTTTCCTTTTTCCTAATTTTCTTAAGTCACTTGTGATTTCTTGTATTATTTTCTTACTTTTTTTTTTTTTTTTGCAGTATTCGAGTTGGTCGTAAGTGCCTCCGCCCCCAACCCACCCACCCACCCAACCCCCGTTAACGGGTTCTCTCCTCACCTGTGTGTCTGAAATCTCAGACAAAGGGAGAGGTGTGTGTGTGTGTGTGCGCGTGCGTGTGCGTGCGTGTTTGTGTGTATGTTTTGAGGAGCTGACGAGCAACGCCACTCGATTTATTTCGATCAAAGAGGAAATTGAGTCTGTACATATGTGTAAATATTAAGGGAGTCGCTGTGTATATTTGAATTTAGTAACTTAAAAGAAAAGTCACACATTTTTATTATTATTATTATTATTATTATTGTTGTTATTGTTATTTTTATTTTATTTTTTTTACAATGTCATTCCTTTTATTTATGCCAGTTGAAATGGGCAGGTTTTATAACATTTCACTGCAGAATCGCAACAGCTGTCCCACCGTCAGAAACATTACAAGGTACCACCTATGAAAGTGCGTTTGCAGGGTTTAGAAATGGTGATTTGATCAATTTGATTAAAGTTAAGGCCCATCGTTAAATGCTCAACAAATGTGAGTTTCCATCTCACACTCATTTATACAGCTACATACACCCGCAACTGTCTGTCTGTCTATATATATATATATATATATATATATATATATATATATATATACACACACACACACACACCCCCTCGAGCTGCGATTGATTTTAGTGAGGGGCGGGGACATTTTTGAAATACATTGCGGTGGGGGGGGGGGGAATTTCTCAACCCCATCACAAACCCCACCCACCCTTTTGTTTGCAGGTGCCTTAATGTAACGCGTCATTGCGCATTCTCTGTGTAATCAATGGTCGATCTTTATGTTGCTGGTTTGTTTTTCACTATCAAGGAAAAAAAGTTAATTCTTTAAAAACGTGTGGTGTATCATGGCGTGTTTTATTCGCCTGGGTCAAGCGCTCTCTCCCTCTCATTTTGATTTTCATGAGGACATCTGGATTAAATAAACACTGGAGGTTGCTAGGAAATCCATCGCGGCCATCGTGTCAAGCATTAAAGCTTTATATAGATACATATATCTATATATATTTATATATGTATCGGCCTCATGTCGGGGTCGAAGGCTTTAACGAGGGGAACAATTTTTTTTTTTTTTTTTTTGTCGCTATCATGCAGTTGTAAATTTGAGGTACCAACTTTATTCAAAATGATTTACCTCAGAAAGTTGGCAGTTGCTGGGTTTATTTTTGTGTTTATTTTTTATTCAATTTCATATCCATGTTTGTATCAATCCAAAAAAGGCATCTCTTCTCTCAATAGGACGTTGCAAAAATAAAGAATAATGAATGCAATGTTTCACAGTTGATTGTTTGGGATATTTTGTATGATTTATTTTAAGGTGAACATATGACTGACAAGAATTTGAAAGAAAACAAAACTGATAGCAAATGACAAACTAATAAGTGTGCGTGTGTGTGTGTGTGTGTGTGTGGAACTTCCCTTGTTCCTATTCCAATTTCCGATAAAGGGTACTGGAGCAGTGTTTTTCAACCACTGTGCCACAGCATACTATTTGCCGTGAAAATGTTTGAAATACCACATAAAATACATAAATAATGGAAATTAGCTCTTGTTGAAAGATCAGCTCCGGCAGAACAAGGTTCACTCTGGAAGTGCAAGCATTTGACGTGAAAGGTTCGACTCTTTTTTTTTGTCCGATTCGGTTCTTGACGAGTCACTTAAGAAAGAAGAGTTGTTTGTGTCGTTTATGTGAGGCAAATGAAAAACAGATCAATGCATTTGACAAATGCATTGAACAAATTATTCCTGAGCCTTGCATCACTATTAGTTGGCCCTAATAACATTTTTTGTATGTGTAACACTGTTGAGACCCAAAGCTGTTCAAGAGGACAGGTGGATGGTTTGGTTTGTGGGCCACGTTCCACAATGCTTAAAGAAGAAGATTTTGACTACACATTAGCGAAAATCTTCTTGGGATTTGTCTTGTAAGCGATCCCTGTATTTGTCAATAAATCAGTTACAGGATTTGCTCAACGGTTAACATAAACAACAGCGAGAGGGAAAGTATCAAATTAAATGAACAAGAACCAATCCCTCGCCCTAGGACTGGGCTGGGCGCATTGATCCAGTCACATCACCAGCGTCTTTCGGTGGATTCCGTCGTTCCGTCAGAGCCTCCACACCCAATGGCGCAGAGTCTCCAGTTCTGGGCCGATGGAGTCTCCGCCAATGGGAGGCTGGGGTGGTGAATGTGAATGTTTGATGAGTAATGTTTACGGCACGGGGGGCTGGGGTGGGCGCCTGCGGCCGGGGATGGGATGGGGAGGATGGACGCTTCTCTTCCGGTCTCTCTCCTGGTGGGTTCCCATTCCTGGCCTTCGGCCGGCGCTAATGGGTCCTTTCTCCCGGAGAGGTCGGATCGACTTACATCCAGGAGCGTCTGGCGGGGAGATGCAGCTCCTCTGGAAGGAAGCTTCACTGGCTGGACCTTTCATTCCAAATTCCCAATCCTCAAATCACTGTACCCCCAAAAGGCAAGTTATTTCACATAATTGCTGAGAGTACTTACCATATTATCCAATAAGATTATCCATATTGTCCAATAAGACCCAAATTGAACCAAATTGTGATGGTCGCAGGAACACTACACCAAATTGTTTAGTAGTAGTGGCAGTAGTAGTAGTAGTGGTATGGTGCAACATGCGCGTACACAAACACACACGCACCACCCACCACCACCTAGATCTGAGCCGCTTGCTCCCGGACTGCACCGGTAAACTGACACCGGATTCCTGAAGTGACTGCTTGTCGCTGCCAAGGACGTCTCAGGGCCCAGCATTCGTAAATAAGCGGTATTCATGTGTGCATTCGACTAAAAAAACAAAAAAAAATGTAAGTTGACACCTATTTGTGGGAGTTTTTCGGTCCAATAACTCTTCAACTATCTTGGTGAAAATGGGTAATTCTCGGGATTTCCACAAATAAAAAAAAGTGACTCCGTAAAGAGGACAGTGGCCTTTGGATGCTCTCCCAGTGGGAAGACCAAATTGCATGACAGCTTTGTGTATTTCACAAATATGTAAAAAATGATTAATTTCTCGCCCCAGATCATTTTATTAATTTTGCCATCATTTTTTGCCATGTGGCCTTCATGCTGGGGGCATGTTTTGTCCGCCCTTTTTCCCTGTTTTGGCCGGTGCATCTGTTAAATGTGGGTCTTTAGAGCCATTTGAAAGCAGAGGCAGCTGGCTGGCAGGATTTTAGTCTAAGCCCTTTTGGTCTGCAAATACACACACACACATACACACACACACACACACACACACACACAACTTTGCGTACCTTATGGAGCAGTGAACTGGCACATAGCTGCAGCTGGCACTGGCGCACCAGGCGTGCTTCTGGTTGGCCTGCTCGACCATTGGGTTTGCTGGTGGCGGTGGGCACCAGGTACCAGGGGTCCTCCACAGAGCGGCAGCGTATTAAGATGCAGTGTAGGAGAAAATGAGAGGTTCAATCACTACCAATATATTTTGGTTTTAATCTCATGCTTATACGTAGATAACGGGGCCATTAGCAGCAGAACGGAAGGCAATTCCACCGCCTCACGCCTTTCACATGTAATAACACCTGGAGCCATTTATTACGATAAAGCCACTTTGCTTACCATCACTGTATGAATAATTGTAAGTCGTTTGGATAAAAGTGAAATTAAATGATGATGTGCTGTAATTACTTTGTTAATAGCTTTAATATGTAGTGCTCACAATGGGGCAATCACCCCAACGTTCTTCAGCGACCCTCATTGCCCTCTCAATGCTGGATCAATTTAAAGGATTCTCATGGCGCGGCGATTGCTGGGCTAATGATGGAGAAAAATGGATGCTGGGCTAATGATGGAGTCATCCTTTAAAACCAAAATTGCTTACGCAGGGCAAGAGGAAAGGTCAAAAGGGGGGCGGGGGGGGGGGGGGGGGTTAACAAACTGTAAAATTGCATACACTGCCCCTAGTACAGGTGCACATGCACACACACACACACACACACACAGACATACACACGTGTTGGTCTTCCAGAATCTCTAGGTCAAGGAACCCATGTCTGCTATAGCAGTGTGTGCAAAGGCATTTTTCAGAGTTTGCGTGGGCGGCACATGTCCATGGAAAGAACAAGGTGTGTATTGTGTTGTATTGTGTTGTGTTGTGTTGTGTTGTGTTGTGTAGTGTGAGCGCATGTCCCCGCGTTTTTCGGTGGGTCTCACTACGTGGGAGCCCGTGGCGGGGTATTTCCGTCCACATACTCGGTGCGTGTCTATTTGCCCAGGCTCAAGTGACGGTCTGAAGCACCGGCAACCTGAGACCCTCCACCCATGCCACGCGCAAGGTCACTCTGCACCGTCTCCGAGCCTAAAACACCGCCAGCCACTTCTCTTCTCAAGGGGCGGTGGAGAATACGCTCAGTCACTTATTTCTGTGCACCGCTGCAAAAAAAGGAAAAATCATATTGGGACTTCTGGGGACAATAGGACAGGGATGGAAATCATCAGATAATCTATTTTTTTTTTTCCTCACAATTTTCTTTTTCTAGACTGCGAATACCGAGTTCAATGAAAACTCAGGCAAGTCAACTAAGGCAGTGGTTCTAAAACCGTTTTGAGTAGAGTACTCCCTCTAACATCTTCTTTAAGCTGAGTACCACGTTCGCAGGCATTAGGAGAAAAAGAAATGAACATACATTATATATAGTATGTACTGTATGTGTGTTGTACAGTATGTGTTGTTTGAAACATTATATATAACCATAATTTCTCAACACATTTTTTGAAATACACTTTTCAATTTTGGAGTACCCACTGCAGTACTCCTAGGAGTACAAGTACCCCCATTTGAGGAACACTGAACTAAGGCAGTGTTTCCCAACCATAGGAGTGGGCGAGTGAGTGAATCTTCAATTCACTCACTGAAAATAAGGAACAAAAGTCCTCCCCTCGCTCGACGTGCATGAGCACGCATGCACGCATTCAAATGAATGAAACGAAAGAAAAGTCATAAAAATTGAATGACTCATTGAATGACTTGTCCAGAAGCGAATCAAATGAGTCCTCACTTTCGGAGTGAAACTTGTTCTGATGATTTCTTGAGGCCTTGCAATTTAAGGTCTTGCAATACAAAAGCGGATTTTCATTATTTATTTATTTTCTTAAGTGGAATTCGAAGCATTTTCACGCCACACCTGGTGACCTCCCATGGCACAGCGGTTGAAAAACCATGAACTAAGGTATCAAACTTATTGGTATTTAATTGCAAGGAAGGTTTTCAATTAAATTGTTGTCTACACGGTAAAAGTGTCAAATTTAGTTTTTCTCATCTATGAAGGACTATGGATTTTGTCCAATTCAATGCGAGCTATCCTCGCTGTGACTGGCACAAATGACAACTGAAATGGACAAATTTTATGACTAACAACTGGAGTAATTTTTTTGTGAATTTAGTCAACGTTTAAAGGGTTATACAATATATTGCTAATGTAATTCTAAACTGTGAAGCCAAAGCGAAATGAAGGTGTGTTCATGCCATACAGACTACTGCTCCGGTCAAAACAGCATCGCTACAAGCCTCTCATTTTAGATTCCAACATCAGATTCCAATTTCTCTCCAACTCAAAGCAAAGCCCATGTCTCACTCAAGGAGCTCTGGACCAGGCGCGGATCATCATCAATCCCCACAACACGATGTTTAATTCCGACGGCAACACAAACGCATTTTTTGCAGATATTTTAAATTTTGGCTCCCCCAGTGTGTACCCATTTAATGTGAAGGGCCACCAAGTCTCACACTTTGAATCTCAAAATAAGTGAAATTGCTTTTTCGTTTTACCTATACTGTATATTTCCTCACTCACGCTTGCCCGGTGCCCGTCACTTTTGGCGTGGTGAATGGGAGATCCTTCACCGATTCTTTGAGATTCCGTCCGGTGCACTGTTCACAAAATAAAAACACAGGAGCAAATTCACAAATGGATTGCGCGGCTTTTGCGGCCGCTGAACTGCCTCATATAACAAAAAATGGAGCAACTAATTCACAAAGCACCCGCACACGGCGAAATGCACCACTAACTGCCCTTCCATGCGAGTAGCGTCTTGGTGCACCGGGGCTATTTGCGCGTATTTAATTGAGGTATTAGGCATTCTCAATCGTCTTCAGAGAGCTGGTGCAATTGATGTGCATTTATACTGTAAGCCGCAGGGGTGGCAAACTCATTTTCACCCCAGGCCACATCAGCATTATGGTTGCCCTCAAAGGGCCGGTTGTAACTGTAAGACTGTATAAATGTAACTACTCCTTAACATATTGTTAAATAACTGTCTCTGCATTAGATTTATATTTATTCAAGTGTACAAATATGGTACATGCATTTACATAAATGTCAAACTATATGTAAGCACATTGCTCTGTGATATTATGACGTCTATAACAAATCCCTTTAATTTATCAGGTTTTACCCACCAACTTTTCCCAGGGTAATTTCGTTTTACTTACGGACCTCTCCACCGCATCAAAAATGCCGCTCCCCCTCATCGTCCCATGCGCGGCAGCTACATCCAAGAGCTACTCACTGACAGTGAAGTCTGCCTTCACGCTTCTTATAAAAATGGACGGATGCGCTGTATCCGTGTTGCCTGCCCGCCGGCCTTGAGTTCGACACATGCTGTAAGGGCTGTCACAGCCAGGCTCTCCAGTGATCTGTAAATAACATTTTGCCATTATGATTATAATTATTACTACTGTCACGGCATTCCTATAGCGATGCCTTTAACGCGCAGCAGTCCATGCTTTTCAAAACGCACTCCAAAAGCAACTTGTTGAAACATTGAATAATTCATTGCACAAAAAAGGCTTTACAAACATTGACAAAAGCAGTTCTATAATTCCTATTAAACGCAAAAGATATAGAAAAATAAGTTATAGAGAATAGCGATAAAGTGGTCAAAATTGGCATTGGACATCATAGTATAGCACCCACACTGAAAAAATGTATTTTGTGGTAGAGGAAAATATATGAAATGAACTAAGTAAAAATGTAAATATATACACATTTTATTCACATAATAAATGAACTGTGTGGGAAGAGTACGTTTTATTATAGATTTAATCATACTATTTAATTGTTTTATAGTCACTGCACATAAACCAAAAAATACTAAGTACATTTTAATCCAAAAGTATAGCATGTTTGAATAGCACATTGAATGCGCATCTCCGTGGATCGGCAATCAGACACAAAACAAGGGCAAATACCACTCAGCACCAAAGCTTTACTGGCGTGTCTGTGCTGGCAGATCATTAGTGCAATATCTTTTTTGAATCAGACTTTGAAATGGCACAGATAGTGAACGCAATTGGAGGGCAATGCATGGTTCTATTAGTATCCAATCCATTACTTTGGGAATTTGCCCCTCTGTTTTTATTTTAGATCTATTTCATTCCTAATTGAACGACCCAAAAAGAAGTCCTGTGCCTCCCGTGCCGCATCACGCGCGGCAACATAACCCCCACCGCCCCCACATCTCACGCCCAACTTTTGGTGAAGCTTGGCAGCCCTGAATGTGCCTTGAATCACTCGACTCACTCACTCATAATTGCATGTGGATCAAGGAAAAACAGAGTTTGATAATACATTCCTGCGTGGGTTCGGGCATGTCGGAGAAATATGTTGCCCTCGGCCACGTCAAGCAAACGTTCGACAAAGGTTTTGAGAAATCCACACAGGACCCAGGGAGGGAAACGATTGCACGCGTTAAGGAGATTTCAACATTGCCCATTAACCCTCTCCCCTCTGTGGGGAAAAGAGTGGTGCTGGTTCACACCATACATTTTCAGTGGATCTCGGAGCAGATTTGAAAACTTCCACCTTTATTTGTACTAGTGAGAGCCAGCGGTTCCCTGGCAGTCTTGTTGGTTTTTATGAGGAAAGCTGCAATGCTCAAGGCTAGCGATGCTTAAGATGGCAGCAGCAACAGCGGAAATGTCTTTTCGGTCATTAGACATTGGCCTCGCTCCTCCATCCTGGTACTTTTCGCATGGCCTGCTATTTGAGTGTACCGTGGTTTCGGATGCGCAAAAGACAAAATTGACGTACTAAAGAGGATACTAGTACGCCATTCCGGACGCAGGCACGTGGAGTAAGCACAACCAGCCTTCTTTTTTCCTGTCATGAATGAATGATTACAATAAAGCCTTCCAATTTTCGGAACTTATCCGACCTTTCCTGTCGAGAGAAAATCCTCAATAAATGTACCTGCCTGGTCAACGCGTCCACGTCACTAACTTCTCAAAAGTTATGGTTATGGTTATTGAGGTGAGTAAAAAGGAGGCGCTATTTCTTGGCCAAATATCGTCCTTCAGTCCAAAGGTTTGTGATATTTTGTCCATGTCGCCCGTCTCGGATCGATGCTGGAGGGATATGAGTGCAGACGGACTCCTCAAGGCAAAGGACGGAGTAGCAGCCCCACCGTCCATCCAAAAATGTGGGGAGGAGACTCCCCAATGGCGCGCCGCCCTTCAGGACGAAGAGGAAGAAAATCCATCGATCAGCGACACTCCGACCGATCTCTCAATTGATTGTCCCGAGTCGTCACTCGACACGTTTGCCCGGCGGTGAGCTTATCAACTCCCGAGGTCATCTCCATTTTAGTTCAATCAATTCGATTACGATGACTGAGGGAAAGCCTAAGTGAAGGCTGCAGCCATTGTCTCCAGCAAAGGATAATTGATGCCTTTTCTTTTTGGGGTTTTCACCCCTTTCTCTGCCCTTTGGAGAGACGGCCTTAATGATGAATCCAATCTTAGGCCTCGATACACTCGGTCACCGTTGTGGTTGTCCGTTCGCGTTAGGGTTACATACGACAGGGTTGCGGTGAAAGCTCAATAATCCCATTTTTCTCGATTACAGCTGTCGGTTTTTGGCTTCGGCGCTGGACATTTGGGATTAGATTCCCACAAAAAAATGGATGGATGGATGGGTGGACACACGGGGGTAACAAGATTCCTAGAAATGATGGAAGCGACGGCCTTGTTAGTAAAGAATGAGACCCCAGCAAGTGTAACCAAGGGGAGGCCTGTTTCGTTGCTACGAGCAAGTGGGATGGGGGTGGGGTGTTTGGGGCTGGGATTGGGAAGCAGGGTGGAGGGCGGAGGTCAGTGAGCAATTTAAGATTGAGCTACATCCAATTTTATCCATCAAACACCACAACATCGAGAATCAGACAAAATGAACCAAATTGAATATTGGAAGGACAGAGTTGGCTAGATACCTCAAAAAGCCTCCAGTAAAAATAATTTGACTTTAAAATGAATTGATGTACAAGTCTATAAGTAAGTACGAGTGACTAGTACTAGTGAAATTGTCACTCAAGTACTATTTACTTCCTTTTAATTCACGGCCATTTTCCCCATTTTCAATTCACTTCATTTTTCTAGCTTCAACTATCACGTTGACCAAATATATATATATATATATATATATATACACACAGTATATACATGTATATGTACTAGGATGCACAGATTTATCGGCTGTACATAGGTATCAGCCGATATTCTCCTTGTTCATGGCCATCGGCCTATCGGCAAATAAGTTGACGTTCACCAGTGGCCAGAGTTTATGTCAGAGTGTTTCCCACACATAGACTTTACTTGGGCGGGCAGCCCAGGTAGATTAAGGGCCGCTTAAGTATATTTGGTGATTCATTTTTGCAATTATTTTTTTTTATTTGTTTAACCGTCCAAGAGAACAACGCCATGTGCGATCGACTGACTCGTGGACTCGTTCTGTGGTATTATGTTAGAAGATGCGGACATGGCTCTCTGGGTCCGTTTGTATTGGGTCAAGAGAAGTGGGTGATGCTGAGTTCACGGGAACTCGGAAAACTGTGAGTGGTGCTGCGTTCAGGAGAACTCAGAAATCATTGGTATCAGCATCAGCTATTGGCAAAATTGTTATTTTAAACATGGCTATTGCTATCGACCCACAATTTCACAATCTGTGCATCTCTAATATATTCTAATATATGTGTGTGCATAGTAGTTACTGCTAAAAGCTCCATCCTGATGGAGGAGGAAGGGGCAGGAGTGATGTGAGCCAATAAAAAGGGAGAGGATTTGGCAGCCATTAAGCAGATACTATTTTATTGAGGTTTCATACCTACACCTACTGTATTTATCAGGTGTAGGTAAGATAGTTTAGCTTATCGTTTTTTGGGTTTTTTTGTATGACCTTGTCTACCTAGTCTCTTTACATGTTTTCTGTCCTCATACTGACTTTGTAATGACCTTCTGGCTTCCCGCTGGTTATCCATCAAAATAATTGACAGTATTCTGTGACATACCATGACCTGGGTGGTAAATTCATTTTATTTAATTTTTTTAGCTAAGCAAGCAAATTGGCTTTATTTTTATACTCCGTATCGCTATCTTTAAGAAATTTGCCCACTTGAAAATTAGGAACTTGAAAATCCAAGAAATATTTTGCGAGAAAAGGTTCCAGGGAGTCCCCAGCAAAATGATTACCAGTTCAAATGATTCCTCTGGATCCCCAAGACTAAATCTGTGGCATAGGAACTGTATGTATGTATGTATGTATGCATGTATGTATGTATGTATGCATGTATGTATGTATGTATGTATGTATGTATGTATGTATGTATGTATGTATGTATGTATGTATGTATGTATGTATGCATGTATGTATGTATGTATGTATGTATGTATGTATGTATGTATGTATGTATGTATGTATGCATGTATGTATGTATGTATGCATGTATGTATGTATGTATGTATGTATGTATGTATGTATGTATGTATGCATGTATGTATGTATGTATGTATGTATGTATGTATGTATGTATGCATGTATGTATGTATGTATGCATGTATGTATGTATGTATGTATGTATGTATGTATGTATGTATGTATGCATGTATGTATGTATGTATGTATGTATGTATGTATGTATGTATGTATGCATGTATGTATGTATGCATGTATGTATGTATGTATGTATGTATGTATGTATGTATGCATGTATGTATGTATGTATGTATGTATGCATGTATGTATGTATGTATGTATGCATGTATGTATGTATGTATGTACTGTGTGTATGTATGTATGTATGTATGTATGTATGTATGTATGCATGTATGTATGTATGTATGTATGCATGTATGTATGTATGTATGTACTGTGTGTATGTATGTATGTATGTATGTATGTATGTATGTATGTATGTATGTATGTATGTACTGTGTGTATGTATGTATGTATGTATGTATGTATGTATGTATGTATGTATGTATGTACTGTATGTATGTATGAATGTATGTATGTATGTATGCATGAATGTACCGTATGTACCGTATGTACGTATGTATGTATGTATGTGCTGTATGTATGTACTGTATGTATTTATGTATGTATGTATGTATATATGTATGTACTGTATGTATAAGGCAAAAATAGAAGACAGCCCTATGTAAATGTTTATAAAAAATTAACATTTCAAAAATCTGCCTTGTCAAACCAAAAAAATTGAATTGTTGTTCAAAGCCACTTATGCTAGACTCTTGTGTCTTTCAATTTCACTTTGCAATTCATACATAAGCATATGTTTTCATTAAATAATCCACACATTAAATTGAAATACATTACATAGAGTTTGTATAAATGCGTTGCTAAAATTCAACAAGTTGTGCTGCAAATGGTGTTTTTAAATCTTGTTCCAAATCTTGTGGCTTTTTAACTCTAAACACCTGCCCCTCTTAATGTTTCTGCACAGGCCTGGTTGGGCACAATAGCCATTTCAACATATATTCAACAACTATAGTTCATTGTTATTAACGTTTTGGCAGTTTCGGACATTAAAAATAATTAAGTTTGATTTCTTGAGTTAAATACTAAATACTAGTAAACAGGACAATGCTTTGCTATTGTAATGATATCTTTCTTGGACCTTCACAGTATTCCAATAGGAATGAGAAGGAGGGCCATTTTTTAAGATGCTACAAAGTTTGACTTTTTTGTCTCATTATATTCTTTTATTCTAGACACTCAATCACTTATTATTATTCTGTCTTAATTCCTGAGCATAACAGTTTTTATTCTTCCTGTAGCTCATGTCGTTCACGTTTAATCACGTTGAGGCTATATCCGTCCGTCCGGTGACTGTGTTTATCCATTTATTTCATAGTAGTAATCCATCAGTATGGTCATTTCCTCGTTGCCCCAGATCCTTATTATAAATTATCTCACCTTCATTCCATCTCTATTCATGCTGCCTGAGTCAGAGTGCGTGCCAGCTGAAGGTAAATCAATCACACACGCCTTTAGCATTGGTTGGAGTCCTTCCTGGCAGGGTGGCACGGAGCTCCCTGAACTTTAAGGTGTAATTTGGAGAATTGCAGCTACCTTCCACTTAATGTCCAGGCAACATCTGTTTACAAAGATAGAAGACATACCCCACAGCACAATCTAAATAAGTTTATTCCGCAAAGTACATTTTTTCATATACAAGGAATTTGTTGAGGAGGATTGGTGATTTTCTCTACAGACAAAAAATTATAGTAATAATAACAATAATAATAAAAATAATAAGTCAATGAAATAAAAAACACAATAAAGATAACAATAATAATAATATGATAATATATTTTGCTGAATAAAAATAGCCTAATATACAAAAATAGCCCAAACAAAATGCATAACAGAAATAGTCCAATATATAAAAAGCAAACAATGAAAAACCGTCTAAATCGACCTAGAAATCCCACCCGTCTGACTGAGTTCCTCTCCCTCTAATCCAATGAAGAGTGGGCTAGGGAGGGTGGGGGCACCCGGAGATACAAAGTGGGGGTGGGACAAAGTGTGGGTTTTAAAGAAAAAGCCTGGTCCCAGCCTGTGCTACCTTGTTTGATAGGCAAATTGGATCCAGACTTGCGAGCGTAATGCGTTTAAAGGCGTCGCGAAAAGCCAGACGTAACAAGATTTAACCCTCACGGGAGCACCAGCTGACTGCTGCCGTAAGGCAAGTCATTAGAGGAGAGAGGAGGTGTGTGTGTGTGTGTGTGTGTGTGTGTGTGTGTGTGTGTGTGTGTGTGTGTGTGTGTGTGTGTGTGTGTGTGTGTGCGCGCGCGCATGCCTGTGTATGTATCTTTATGTGACTTTAGGACCATATATGTGTGCATTATGCTGGCACCTCAGCCAGGGTCAGGGATGCAGAGTGAGTCTCAACAGAAGCCCCGTCGCGCCACACTCCAGGGGTCACTGGGGTGAATGAAGCCCTGTCATTCGTACACAAAGAGGATTGAACGGCATATTCAAATTCTTCATCGTTTTATTGATGGATTAAAGTAGATGTGTAAATCCGCAAACAAATATATTTTTTGTGTCAGAAATATCCGGTGACTGTTTACTATTTTTCTATAGGCCTACATCTCATCTAAACTCACTATAAAGGAAGGAGTCTCTGTTTGTTTGTATGTATGTGCAGGAGTGGAAATTACAGGGAGGACAGGGGAGTCCAACCCCCCCCCCCCCCCCCCCCCACCCCTTCCTGGGAAAAACAGAGAGTTTTCCCACCGAGATATATAATTGTAAACATAATTATATAATTTTAAGTAACCTCAGCTCTGCGCCCCGATCGCCTCTCTGACAGTACCGATTGTGCCCACGGTGAAAAAAAAGTGGGTTTTTATTTTAGGAACAGGTTCTTTTATTTTCTTTTATTCTTTTACTTATTTTATCTTACTCCCTTTCCTTATGTAACGAATCAAGCGCCGTGCGTGATGGGGACACGTTCTCCGTCATTAAGTGATTAAGAGAGAGTGGGGATGGGAATCCCCACTCTCTCTTAATCACTTAAAACGTCATAAACATGAAGAACTGCTTATTATTACGCCCTACGACTCTCAAAAAGTCAAACCTTAGGAATAGCCCTCACCCTCAGAGTGGAACATGTTCTGCTGGAGCTGCTGTCCTGGCTGGAACATTAATAAATTAGATCAAATCATCATTAGGTGCAGTATAGAAATTTCTATCTCACAACACAAAAGCTAATTTCCCTTTATCTTCCAAGTGGAATTTTAACGTTTTTCACCGCACACGTGGCCATGGAAACACTATTGTGCCATGTCTGCCGTTGTGTACTGTAGTGTACTGCATTAACAGCACCGCGATTGAAAAACACTGTGGTCTAATGAATCAATTACAGGTTGAACGCTTGGTTTGAGGAAGCGTTTTGTTCGCTTTTTATATGTAGATTATTTTCTTTTCTTTTAACAAAGTGAACACTAGAGACTGCCTGAGCGAGCCTGCATTTGCTACAACAGAACAATCTGGAGAGCCCCTCGCCAAGGTCAACCTTTTTGCGGGCTTCGGCCTCGCTGCTTCGCTTTCGGCCGACTCCAGAAAGTCGCGCTCATTGTGTGACAGCCGTGCCAGGGAACAAAGACATTTCCAGCAGAGGAACTTTGGGTTCCTGCCGATAAGGAGGGCAAGAGTGTTTATATGCCTGGTGTGTTGTCTGGTGTGTGTGTGTGTGTGGGGGGGGGGTGGTACAGTCTGGCTCTATGAACAGTACAGCACTTGCTCTTTCCATGCAACAAGTGGCCACTGTATAAATAGCCCCCCTTGGAAGAAACATCAAAGCGAGTAATGGGGGGACAGAATTCCAGCCAGCGTTGGAATCAAAATATGTGTGTGTGTGTGTGTGTGTGTGTGTGTGTGTGTGTGTGTGTGTGTGTGTGTGTGTGTGTGTGTGTGTGTGTGTGTGTGTGTGTGTGTGTGTTTGTGAGGTGGGGGGGGTGGCGACTGGGCAAATGTTCAGACGCATCATTATCTTACTCAATCATTGAACAAAGCAAGATCATTATTCAGCCTTTATTGGGCTTTGATGAGAGTAATGTCAGCATGTTTTGCTACGCAATGCATGCGTTATTTAGTACGATCAAAGAACTCAAAATTAAGAATCGACTTCAGTATAGAAGCCCCATTCCTTTGCCGGATATTGCACCCGATTCTAACCGAACTAAAAGTAATCGTGGATTTAATAACTCGAGTGTGATTAAAGAGTACCCTGCTGAAAAAGGTACATAGTGTCCTGTGATAGCAGCGGCATGGCAAAGCCTCCTCATTAAACATTTGGGTGAAGACATGTAAATCATCAGAATTATCATAGTTGATCAAGTGATAAAATACAAGTTAACTCAAAATATGCAAGTTCCAGGAAGTGCGAGATCATCAACAAATGTGATGATACAAGTAAAAATGTAGTGCACCTCACAACGAGTCAAGAGAGGCCCAAACACCTTCCTCTGAACGTAAACTGGCTGAGATGACTGACTTTAAAGACATTGTGAGGGACTTTTGCACCCCCAAAGACAAGGAGGATGTAGAGATGAGCAATGGAACTTGAAAACTGGGAGGTGATAGCTTGTGCACGTTGCTTTAAGAGCGACAGCATTTTGCTGGACTTCTGTCTCTGAACAGTGCTTTAATTAACAGAAATAGTCAAATACCTAGAATGATAATCTGTCTTCATACATGAAAAATAATAATAATCCCATTGCATCAATTCAAACGCACAAAATGGAACTTCATTTCTTCTGAAGATCTTACATCCTGTTGCATAGTGGCTCCGCCCAAACCATCGTCTAGCCGGGGAACTCCTACCTCTACTGAATAGTAGTTGGCTTACATTTTCTCTTATTTGAATTTATATTGTAAAGAATGTGTTATCCCCATTTTCTCTTAATCGAAGAAGTCACATAGCACCATGTTATCGGCCATGTTTACTCAAATCTGTTCCTTCAAACTCGGCCGTTGTTTCATAAAATCTTTGGCGGCTTTCCCGAGCTTTCCCAGACGCCTACCTACCTCTCACCATAGCCATCCACTTAATCTCTCTCTCCTTTTCCACCCTCATTGTGAGATAGCACTAGTTAGCTCCCCATGTTCATCTGTGTTCCGTCCTAAAAAAAACGGTAAAAGGTCGGAACTCCTCACCTTCACACTCTCCCAGGGCAACACCAGCCCGCTGTCTGCTCGCCTTCCTGGCCAGTTAGTGGTGAATAATTGGCAATAATGTCAAGAGAGAGGCCGTGTCTGTACCGGTGATTCACTTATCGTGGGTGTCCAGCCTCCTGTCTTTCATGTTCTCGGGTTCCCACGCTCGACCAAACGAGAATATTTTCGGGGGAAAGCACCTTCAGATGGTTGTCGACCTCAAAGACGGTCTAGACCATCCTAAATTGACCAAAATATTTTTAGCGGTCAATTAAACAAGACTTGGTCAATCACTGACCAAGTCTTGTTTAAGGGTTGGGTAACCTGAAGGATAACCCTAATCCTATAAGAAAGATACAATGAGACAAGACGAGATGAGACGAGACAAGATAAGACGAGACAAGACCACATGAGATAAGATACTGTAAGACGAGAGAAGATGACATGAGATAAGATGAGACAATACGAGACAAGACAAGACAGGACAAGATGACGAGAAGAGATAAGACGAGATGAGGCCAGATGAGATGAAACCAGACGAGAAAAGATTCTGTAAGACGAGATGAGACCAAATGAGACCAGACGAGATAAGATATTGTAAGATGAGACGAGACGAGATGAGATGAGACAAGACAAGACAAGACAAGACAAGATGAGACGAGATAAGACTAAATGAGATGAGACGAGATAAGACGCGACGAGATGAAACCAGACGAGATAAGATACTGTAAGACGAGACGAGACGAGATGAGATAAGATGAGACGAGATAAGATGAGACAATACAAGACAAGACAAGACAAGACGACGAGAAGAGATAAGACAAGATAAGAGGAGACAAGATGAGACAAGACGAGATGAGATGACGAGATGAGATGAGACAAGACAAGATAAGACGAGATGAGACCAGATGAGATGAGACCAGACGAGATAAGATACTGGAAGACGAAATGAGACCAGATGAGACGAGATGAGACGATATGAGATGAGATAAGATGAGATGAGACAAGGCGTGACAAGATAAGATGAGACAAGACAAGACAAGACAACGAGACGAGATAAGACGAGACAAGACGAGATAAGATCATACCAGACCAGACTGGACGGGATAGGATACTGTAAGATGAGACAAGACGAGATGAGATGAGATAAGATGAGATAAGACGAGACGAGATGAGACCAGACGAGATAAGATACTGTAAGATGAGACTAGACGAGACGAGACGAGATGAGACCAGACGAGATAAGATAAGATGAGACGAGACGAGATGACACGAGACGAGACGAGATAAGACGAGATGAGAAGAGATAAGACGAGATGAGACGAGACAAGATGAGACGAGATAAGATAAGACAAGACGAGATGAGACAAGGTAAGATGAGACAAGACAAGACAGACGAGACAACGAGATGAGATGAGACAAGACAAGATGAGACAAGACAAGACAAGACGAGACGACGAGACGAGACAAGATAAGATGAGACCAGATGAGACCAGATGAGATGAGGCAAGACTTGACAAGATAAGATGAAACAAGACAAGACAAGACGAGACGAGACAACAAGACGAGATAAGACGAGACGAAATAAGACCAGACGATACCAGGCCAGACAAGATAAGATACTGTAAGACAAGACAAGACGAGATGAGATAAGATGAGACAATACAGGCCAAGACAAGACGGGACGATGAGAAGAGATAAGACGAGATAAGACGAGATAAGATGAGACAAGACAAGATGAGATGAGAGGAGATAAGATGAGACCAGATGAGACCAGATGAGATGAGACCAGACGAGATAAGATACTGTAAAACAAGATTAGATGAGACTTAACGAGATGAAATGAGATAAGATGAGACAAGACAAGACAAGACAAGATGATGAGAAGAGATAAGGCGAGTTAAGACGAGATGAGACGAGATAAGACGAGACGAAACAGGACAAGATAAGATGAGACAAGACAAGATGAGATGAGACGAGATTAGAAAAAGACCAGATGAGACCAGATGAGGTGAGACCGGAGGAGATCAAATACTGTAAGACGAGATTAGACGAGACGAAACAAGATGAGATGAGATAAGATTAGACAAGACGTGACGAGATAGGATGAGACAAGACAAGATAAGACGAGACGACAAGACGAGATAAGACGCGACGACGAGATGAGATAAGACGAGACGAGATAAGACCAGACGAGATAAGATACTGTAGGACGAGAAGAGACGAGATGAGTTGAGATGATTAATAAGAGAATCAAATAATTAAGGATAGAAATGGCTTCAACGTTCCACTAAATATCCGTTTCCACTTAAGTCTAAACGTCCAAAGAACACACCCACAACGAGGGGAAATTGTTGAAGGGGGGCGGGGTTGAAAGATGCCACACTCACATCTGACACCTGATAAGGGCTGTGTGGGCGTCTCTGACAGCAGCGGACGCGAAGCCAAAGCTGCTTGTTTGCCAGCGTGTTTGCTGATGAGGGATCCGAGTGGAGAGTGGCTACAAGGCCCATGTCTGCACTTCAGCTCTTATCAAAGTGTTTCCCATCGAGAGGTGCGTGTGCTCGTGTTGGATGAGGCTTGTTGTCTGTGTGTGTGTGTGTGTGTGTGTGTGTGCGTGTGACATCCTGAAGACTCAACTAAATTCAACCCCACCCCCAAATCCAAAGCGTACCTATGGACCATTACCCGTGAACCCATCACATGGCGCGTCTTTTTTTTCTTTTCTTGGTGTGATTTTCATGATCATTTCGTACTATGCATTTACACTCGCAGAAGAAAATCCAACAAAGAATTAATCCTCAATAACTCCAGAGCCTCGCTGGTTCGATGCTCCTCCGGCGGCTTGTTCTGAAGCTCGCTCCTCATTGATTTTCCTCCAGTGGAGGAGTGCGGTGCAGCTCCACCAGCCCTGCCGCAGCGAGGGAGGGTCAGTAGGTTTACAGCCGAGGGTGGGCAGGAAGGAGCGAGGGAGGGAGGGAAGGAAGGCTGCTCGCACTCAAAAAGAAAGAAGAGAAAGAGATAGAAGAGAAAGAGGCGATGAGGAGGAGGAGGAGGAAGAGGAGGAGGCGAGAAGGGGTTTTCTCATACGATGGATTTGTCTCAGATTCATGCCCAACGGCCTCGGAAATCATTGTTGTTGTGTTAAAGTTTATTATGAACGTTGTTATCATCTGCACTTCCATCCTCCTTACTCTAGCTTACTGTACCTTACCTTGTCTCCCTCACTCCACCCTAGAAAAAATGACATTACCTTAGATTTACCATGACTTACCTTCCTCTCACTCACTTTTCCCTACATAACCTTACCTAAAGGATAACTTTGGTATTTTATTTTTACCAAAATCCATGCGTGATCAATTTACAAGCCATTCGGGTTGACTGTTGTTGCCCTTTAAACCTACCTCACTTTATCTCACCCTACCTTGTTAGTTCAGACAGGTTAAGGCCAAGGCCCCTTTACTTATCTTAACTTTCCTTACCTTACCTGATCTTACCTGACTTTAGATGATTGACCTTATACCATATACTGTATATTCTGACATTGCTTACCAACCCTTTTCTCATCTTATAACATCAAATGTACTTATATATTCAGGAAAGAAAGGTGTGTTCTGAGGAACAAATATCTGGAGGCAGTACAATTCCTTTTCAGAGACCCACCTCTCTGCTCAATCCACTCCTTTGAGGGTTTGATAGGATAGATCCTGGATTTGCTTGATAGAACAGCCAAAGGTGCCAGCAGGAGTGTGCGTGGGTGTCCGGGTGGGTGGGATTTCTGTCCTGGTGCTCCAGGGCATCATGGGATGTGGGCTGAGGAATTTAACTGATGCTGCACAAAGCGCAAATCTGTTGACAGATTGGTAGAGACAAGACCGGAGGAATACGTTCACGCCTCGTCAAGTGCTTATTTGACACTGTGAAGTAGGGACACAGATTTAAAAATCAACTCACGAAGATTGAACGGCCAAAACTTCAACGGGCGTTGCCTGGAATGGAGGACCACTCTCTCTGTTGACATATTGCTCACTAATTGACGTTAAGTGTTGTGTTTTACACTCATTTGTCCGGTCAAAATGGAGGCTTGAGAACGACTGCCAAAGCACAGCGAGAGAGGAAGCGGAGCGAGCCAAACGGGAGAACAACAGCCAAAATGAGACCCAAATCCATCGAGGGAAAATGGCTTTTGCCAGCGGTGCATGTCTGTGCACGTGTGTGTGTGCGTGCGTGTGTTTGTGTGTGTTTGTGTGTGTGTGTGTGTGTGTGTGTGTGTATGTGTGTGAGCGAGAGAGAGACAGAGAGAGAGCGAAAAGCCGAGATGACGGGAAGTACATCTGGAAAAACGTGGACGTGAAGGGGAGACGGGTAACTGTGCTGGTTCGATTCATTCAATTCTGAGACCTCATAGCCGAGCCGCCCATGATCATCTCATTTCTTTGCTTACTCATCAGAGTTCAGAGTCACGCACGCACGCACGCATGCATGCACGCACACACGCACACACACACACACACAACAAAATCACCCCAAAAAAAACATTTCCACGCTTATGATAAGACACAAAAAAATACAGGTGCAATGGATCTCCTACACAAACAGAACAGAGGTCTGAGTCAGAGTGTGTGTTAGTGTGGGTGTGTGTGTGTGTGGGGGGGGGGGGGTTGTGATGTTCAACATTGTACTATGTAATGTAACAAGGACTACACTGACCCCTAGTGGTTCACTACTCAAGCTACAGCAGGGGGGTCTCGAACTCAAACGACCCAGGGGCCACGGGCCACGGGCCACCTTTGACATATCCTATCTTCTGTGTTATATCCAGAAAACATGAAGTCGAATTGCACTGAGCCACAGGGTCACTTAAATCACACATTTATATTACGAACACGCATAAGTTGACTTGTGGGCCCGATACGGCCCCCGAGCCTGTGGTTTGACACCCCTGTTGAAGAGTATTGCAACGAGGCCTGTCGTGATGCAGGGGTTAATTTAACCATGAGAGACCCTCCACAGCCCCCCACGCCGATGGACAATAAATGGGACCAATTAAACGGAGCTTTCCAGCATTCCTGTCTTTTCACCAGAGACACAAAGAGAGGCTTTTTTTTTTTTTTCTTTCTTTTTGTTGCGGCACGGCCATAAATCAGTTTGCCGACAATGCGGCACAATGCGACCGCGTCCGAAAAAGTTTCCGCCGCGGCCGCGGGGGGAAGGCCCAGAAGCAGGAGCGCAGCTTTCCGCCGCCGGGCAGCTTGGTCGGCTGGAGGGCGAAACACGTCTCTGACCCCGTTTCTCGGCCGCCCGCTGTGCCGGCAGGGCACCGTCGGGTCTCTGACGGAACAGAAAGTGTGAAGAGAAGTGAAGTTAACATTTAACTCTTCCATTGTTCGGTCAGAGGGACTGCGGAGTTTTCAAGGGCAAATGAACACACGGTTACAAGGGTTATTCCCGAAGATTCGGGGTTGTTAAAGGGGTTCTACTGTTTTTTGGGGGAGGGGAATATTTATCTACGGGTGGAATCTTTGTCCATCTCACCCAGACTGAGACGAGGAGTTGAACTCCGGTTTCATCCCGGGGGCTGTGGGCTGACTGTGTTAGCGCAATGCATGGCGGCGGGGGGAATCGACGAGCCTAGCTGCGGTCAAATCTGCATAATGCACCTTCCAGCGTTTCAAAGCCTGAGTGGAGAGCAAGAGGAATAGAAGCGACGTACCACGTACGCACAACGTACAATACAACACACAACAACTCCATCGGTGACATTTAGGTACCTTCCTCTTGGCATCAGGATTTCGGGAGCACAAACATCGGTTCCGTTTGAGATGAAGGGAGAGTTTGAATATAAGCAATAATGTCACGGTTGACAAAGGTAAAAAATTATAATAATAAAAAAATAAAATAATAATAATAATAATAATACTAATGTACGTCCAACCGAACATCAACTGATGCAGTGGTTCTCAACCTTTTTGAGCCGCAACCCCCAAAAAAGGGTCGGTCGGGGTTCTCCCTCTCGACTCACCCTCGAAACACCCTCCTATCTTTAACAACAACAAAATAAATTGTATGTGGCTCCTCCACATGACGGAGAAGAAAACGTGATGCAACAGACCAGGCCACCTTCTTCCATTGCTCCATGGTCCAGTTCTGACGCTCACGTGCCCATTGTAGGCCGTTGGAACGAGATGAGCAATGTCATTCACTTCACCTGTCGGTTTTAATGTTGTGTCTAGAACATGTAAATGTGTCAATTTGCATCCATGGTCATGGTAACTTTTACAACAGTTGTGTACATGCAGTGTGTTTCTTTTCCATGGGTTCCTCTGTCCCCGCGTGGCTTCTCTAGCTAAATGGAAATCACTTTCAGATTTTCTGTTGGACATTGTTGCTGAAGTGAAAGGCAGGATAAGGAAAGTTGAGATGGAATCCATTACTGTTCGCAAGGGATTGAAAATGTAGAGACAAAAAAACCCATAAAACACAACTACGGATTATCCAAAAGGACAATTCCAAACAACACAAAGGTCCCTCTTCAGGTCACTTTCAAATGAATACCACTGGCGATACTCGGTTAAGTGTAGGTATGACTTCATGATAAGGATGGGCATAAGTCGACTCAAATTCTAAATGAGATAATGATGGCAGCAAGGCGGAGAAAAGTGTGGCATTATTTTACCCAGGCTGCGAACAAAGTGGAGTGCACATGTACATGATTGTATGGGATGAAACGGTCTTACCACGGTTCTACTAGTGCAGCGTTTCTGAAATGGGGGTACTGCAGGAGATACTCCGAAAAACAAAAACAAGTGTTAATTATATAATTTATATTAATTGTAAAACAAATCAGATGCACATATAGAACATCATTTGAATGAAAAACCTTCTTAGAGGGGCACACTACAAAAAGAATAAAAACAAGCTTGACAACCACTGCACGAGTATGATGCAGTCATTTGCAACTTTGGCACCAAAGTATTAAAACTGAAAAGCAAAGTAGACGAACAACAGAAGAGAGCATTAAAAAATAAAAATATATATATATATATGGCAGAAATTGCACATTGGAAGGATTATTAACATTTGCTCGCCTGCTACCGGGGGCTGCGGCAAGTAAGGTAAGGTGTTGCCGAACCATTACCGTAATACCGGAGGTTCACGTGTGCGTACTGAAGCGTAGGGTTCACATTCCATGTAACGCTGTATCTTTAGGAGTTATGAGCGGTTAATGGTCTACATGTTGGGGGGGGGGAATCATGTCACTAGTTGACTAAAATTCTTGGTCGTCGTCGACAACAAAATTTTTTCCAATTAAAATGAAATGCCCATCCCTACTTTATGAGCCTTCAATTTAAAGCTGTGGTCTCGTGAATTACAAGGCTTGTGCGTGGCAGTCGTAATTCTCTTACTCTTCCAATCAGTCGTAAACATCGATACTAATCACTAATAATGAAAAACAAGAATAGCAAAAATCATTTTATTTTCTGTATACACAATATTTATACACTCAATTGATTTCATGATGTCGAAGTCATGCGCTTCGATTAAGACTAGAGCGGTGGCTGCGATAAAAGACGCACGAGATATTTTAGTGATACTAGACAGTTACAAAGAAGAACCCGAGCAACATCAGAGAACAAAGAAAGCCTAATATACAGGGAACACATCAACAAAAAGCTGTATTTACATATGTTCAGCTCCAGGACACCACAGTTCATCGAGACAAGATGGTTTTTCAGATGAAAGTGCTTCTCAGGAAAGCAGAGCAGTGTGAAGCTCCTTGATGATTCGCGTCAGGTACTTCCTGCCCGGAGAGACTGATGACACAACTTCCTTGACCTGGCCAACACTGCAGACACAAAGAGGGAAAACCTTCAAATGAGGGTCGTACCGAGTGGGAATCTTTCTTTGTGAGGGCTCCGAAATTTTTTATTGTAGGTCGCTCCTTCAAAGCACTGTTATTAGTCATGGGCCACAGATCGTTCAAGTTCCTAAGTCTTATTCAATTATATTTCAGTGGTACAACAATTAAAAGGCGGTACAACGTCAGGCCTAAAAGTAATTTAAATGGCCCTTCAATTACAATTGACAACAACGCGATAAAGAAACGTTTCCTATTACTATCTCAGGTTGCGCTCGAAAGATACAAACTGACCCGAGACTGTCTTCAAAAAATGAAGCCAAGTAAGTAAGCCACTCCCCCTAGTGGCTCCACTGTGAAACAGCAAGCCTAATATTTTTTATAGCCTGGAATATCCAGCCAGACACAGCGTTTTGATGCAAACAATTTATTTGACCTTTGCAGCAATCTGAAAAAGGTGCTGCGACAGATGTCAAGAACATTTAGCGCTGTAAATAATAGCAATGAGAAGGATAAAACTCCCAGAACCTAGATGGCGTCAGAATGGCCAAAGACAAACCGTTGTAATGAAAAGCACATAAGCAAGCGGTTCGCCATGTGGATGCAACGAGAAAACTGTAAAGTACCTGTAAAGTGAAAATAAGTAAGTAAATAAAAAACAAGTCTTTCGAGTTTGTCACACTACAGAACAATGTGTTATTAACCACCCAGCCAAATTTGGATGATATAAAAATTAAAAAATAAATATCCGCAAGTATATAAAAGTAGGTTTCAAAATCGTGAAAACATTTTTTTGCCAGTTCCCTTTGATCTGAGACGCTGAAACCAAGCCCAGTTGTGTTAACCGTGTAATAATATACAAATATTTACATTTGAGTAACTTCCATGTTTAAATGTTCTGCTGCTAAAGTATGACCTTGTAAACATTAAGCCCCGACCAAAAAATCCGGGCCACAAAAATGGTGAGAAACAGTTTAAGGTGAACTCCACAATGCAGCACTACATCGTTCAGTCTTTTCACATGTTTTACCCTGCGACTTCCTAACATGTATAATGTTGTTAGAAACAAATCACTGAATTCACTTTATAGGAACTTTAAGAACCAATGAAGCATGATGTCTTCCTTTGACATCTGTATTGCAGCACTGGTCATTTAAAAGTTTGTTCCTCAAAGTTTTGAATGTTATGTTTTAACACTGAAACAAACTTTTAATGTACACTATCTGAGGCGTTAAGCAAAGCCTAACTACTCACTGTCATTATTATTCTAGGTATTATTTTGTGTATCATACCATAATGTAGGTATGTAAGAGACATTTCTAATTATAGAACTACAGTATTTGGTGAAGTCATGCTATGATAATACAACATACATGTAAACCAGATTGATGTCATATTATAAGCAGAAGGCGTTTTGCATTAATCTGATGAAAACGAATAGATCAACTCAGAAGCATCTTCTCTTCATTTTGATACGTAATAACAAGGCTATTAACCCCAATAATTCAATCCTATATTGAATCTCGTCACTGCATAGGTAGGTCACTTACCTGGTGTTCCCAACGTAGTTTTTGAAATCCTGGAGTCCAAGGTGCTTGAAGGGGTAGGCGGCCGTGACACCGACACTACACTCAAACTTGGTCATTGCCTTGAGGCTGCTGAACACAACACGTATCCTGAGAGGGAGACACAAGATAAGAGGGGGGGGGGGTTAACAAGTTGGATTACTGCCATTATCACAATATATTTATCATATTAAAAATTATACCGATAGTATTGTGAACGATGAGACAGACATTCGTCCATTCTAATAAGTACATTTTAATTTTGTCTGATAATGGTTAAAGGTATTTATTTAACCAATTATTGGTCAACAGAGCTGTACAGAGGTGCTTACTGTGTGTCCACACAGCTGACGTGCAGCAGGTCCAGCCGCTGAGCACCCCATAGTTTTAGCATGTGAACCTCCTCGCCCAGCAGGCGGCAGCGGCTCACCACCAGGCCCACGTCGTGCAGCAGCTGGGGGGGAGAAATGTGTTAAACCTCCTAAGTTCTGCAATTAACCACAATATTTACCTCCGGATGTGGAACAGTTGTTTTTCCTTTTTCTTTTGAACTACAAATTCGCTACTTTTGTGCTGTATGGAAAATGACTTTGAAATTGACTAATGAATAACCAATTCATAATTGAAGTGTGCGGTTTCATTGTTTTTACAGTAATTCACTATCCATTTGGGAGAGAAGAAAACAGCCCCACAGTCTAAATATTAGACAAAATGAATGACTGAAAACAGTTTCAGGCCTAAGCTTGTTGATCCACTACAAGTGATCCATAGATGAGTCTTTGTAAACCTGCTTATTTGCAGCAAAACAAAGTAGCTACTAAATAACAGTTTCTACCGTTTTCTGTATTTTGAACAAAAGATAATACATAAAAATAAATAAATAAATCAATCAATTAAAAACACATTCTCTTGAGTTTTGGAGTTGAGCACGCGCATAGAACGTAATTTAATGTTGCAAATGCAACTTGTGGAATGTCCCCATTCCACAAGTGCATGTTTCATTATTTACACGTACAGTATTGACACAAAGCATCCATTTTTCATCCGTGTCCAGAGCGGCAAAATGCCTAGAACCAGAGCTCGGGGTGTGCCTTTTCTTTTCTTTTCTTTTTTTTTTTGAGCACTTGCCCCTCAAAGTCTCTGCACAGGACTGTAGAGGGGGAAGTGAGATCTGATCACCAGTGGTTATTCGACAGCTCTGAGTGGAGAGGAGGAGAGTCTCCACCCATCTCTCCCTTTCATCCTCTCTGCTCCAGTTTCAGAACACGGTAAACTGCCCTTACACCGTTTCAACGCTCAGATTCTTCCTGACGGATAAAAAGATTTATCTGTCATTGATATCAATCACGATCGAATGGAATCGATCGCCGATAGACAATTTCATGGTTAATCTGCCCAAGCCTATTGAACGATTGTATTTCGATAATAAAAGTGTTCGCAATACAATTTAATATTGATCTATTGACATGATGAAAAATACAACCACCTTATCAGTAAACTATCTTATGCCATCCCAAAACAAAAATATGTCATGGAAGATATCTGTCTAATACAGAAATTATATTACAATCTTTCAGGTTTCAAGTTTTTATTAGAAAATATATTAAAACCAGATTAAATAGATGGAATACTACTGAAGGATCGATGGATAGATGGATCAAATAAAATAAAAAAGGTGCCTTTTTATTTGACCAAATATTAGAAAAAAGGCAAAGAGAAGTTATGAAGGGTTCTGACTTGCACCCCAGCTCACCCACCTTTGGAACATATCTGCTGGTCGGATACTTCTCCACCCAAGCAATTTCTGCCTCCGTGTGCTCTGATAGCAGCCTGTGAACCAGGCGGGCGTGGCACTGGGACTTTTGCTCTGTTTAAAAAAAGAACAACACGTTAAAAACAATAACATGCTCATTCATTCATTCACCAAACCAAAAGGTCACGCAACAAAAGGTTTAATGTTTTTCTTTTAGTTCTCACCATCTATTTCATGCTTGAAGTGTATGTCAATTATATTCCTGCCAGTTTCTTCAGCTTCTTCACCTTAAATGAAACAAAGAAGATAGTCCAAAAGTTTCATAAAAACAAAAAACAAAAAAACAATAAATACATAAAATAAAATAAAATACTGGTTAATCAGTGAACTGGGGTCTCCAAAAACATAAAGGTTCTTACCCTCAGGCCCATCAAACACCACCTCTAAATGGAAGGACTCAAAGAGGAAGGTGTAGACTGTGCAGTTTGTCCTCTTCTCCCCCAGCCTCCATTCATTCACCCTGAACCGGAAAGCAGGAAGAGGGGAGCACAGTCAAAGGACAAAACAGGCAGGACTTATTTTATTTATTTTTTTTACTTTGGCTAAAACTAAACTAGATGTCAGAAGAAGTCAGGCCGCAGAACTTCAAATGTATCATTAAGGACATTACCCACGACCAAGAAAACACTTAATTGACCAACATTTTGGTCTCTATTTTACTTGGGATAGAGGCTCCCTGGCAGCTGCGGATACAATTTTGCTGAAGATGATCAGAGAAACAGTGTTGGTTTTTCTAGTACATTTCACGATGCCATTGAATATAGGCGCTTGATCGTCGAAATGATGTTCCTAAAATCGGAAAGATTAAGATCTGAAAAAGCGTACGGTTATACTGCGCTAAATGTAAGCGAAATGAGATTCTGTCGGGGCTGACCAGTGAAGCGTGGTGACGCGGCTGTTCAGATGCTGCGTCTCAGTCCTGATCCTGTTCAGCTTCTCCACACTGAGCTGCTTCTGCGTTTCCAGCTCGCACCTTTGTCTGAGGCAGAGAACAAATAATAAACATATGCAGTGTTTGTTTAAATTTCCTTTTTTTAGGCATCGCATTTGAAGTTCAGATCAATGATTATCAATTTACCCCTCGTTATCAGCCAGCTCAGCGGTGACTTTCTCCAATCCTGTGCCATCCACGAAAACAAAAAACAAACTCAATAAGAAGAAAATTAAGAAGTTTGTTGCAAACAACAATTTCCCCATTTCTAGTACATACCGAGGTGACTTGAGTTCAAAGTTAGCTTGCTGTCACCTAAACCCATCCCTTCAACGGTAGCGAGTTCTAGATGACAAAAAAATGAAATAAAGATGTTTATACAAGACTATAGAACAGGGACAGTGTGTCTTTGCTGCTACAGTGTGACATACCAGCTTCCAATTCCTGAATGCAGTCGTCCAGACATCTCAACATCCCGTCGGCCTCCTCGATCCTTCCTCTTAACTTCTGCTGTTCCTCCTGTGAATAGTACGTCACAAATAAATGCCATGTTAAAAAAAAAAAAAAAAAGCCATTTACAAAGCCAAAATACATTTCAAACAATCCGAGGCAATGAAAGTGGTTTCCTCTTACCAGATTAGCCTGGAAAATATTTGAGTACAGGGCTTCTTTCATTTCATGGGATTGAGCTTTGCTTCTTTTTCGGAAGAAGTTACTCCTCTCTTTCCACTTTGCACCCAAAGAATGAATCTGCGGAAGATGAGTGCAGGGATGATGAGTTGCAGATTCCTTTGCTACATCATTGCAGTACAACTACACAATCTGAGGTCTGTGAATAGCACAAAACTCTGCTTGACCCACTTTCGGATTAATAATGCAATAAACAGATTGAATATATTTTCCAATGGGAATTTGTGTGCCACCCCAACATATATATGAAAATATTTTGTTTGAATTATGGAGATGATTAGATCTTTAAAAAATACTATTTTAAGACCCCACGCAAAACTAGGTGATTGAAGTCACAAAAAAAGTAACTGTTGAGAAAAACTTCTAATTTGTTCACTAGACAGGATATTCAATTTTCCGCCGAACATTCAGTTGTCGTTGAGAGGGAAAAAAAAACAAAAAAAAAAAAACATTTTTACATTAGAACCGTTTGTCAAAACCTCACTTATCCAAGTTTACCAATACATTACACACCATTCCAACCAACCAAACAACTCCTGTCAGCTGCGCCAGGGTGCAGGATCCAGATGGAAATATGATTTCTGGTGTTCTTTAATTTAGACTACAACATAAATGAATCGGATTGGATTGATTTAAAAATATTTTCATGTACAGTGGAACCTCACATTACGAGTACCAGTTAACGAGTAATTTGTTCTATGAGCCGAGGGTCGTGCAAATTTTTGTCTTGTTTTACGAGTGGAAATCCACATTACGAGCGTGGCCACCGCGCGCTCAGTTTACGCGGATATCTCGTTGTGGAAGCTTCCCTATTGTGTTCTCCCAGTGTTTTTCTTTTAGTTTTGTGCATTTTTTGCTTGATAAACATGAAAAAGGAACGCATGTAGTGTAACTACACCTTTTCTGTTTTAAAACCCATAAAAATTATTTTTGGGTGATTTTTGGGACTGGGAACGGATTAATTATATTTCAATTCATTTCAATGGGGAAAATTCATTTGTAAAACGAGCATATCGTAAAACGAGCTCGGTCATGGAACGAATTAAACTCGTAATGCGAGGTTCCACAGTCTATCCATACATGGGAGTCATTTCAGTCTCGCTAATAACAGGCAGTCCTGCAGGGTTCGGATAGAAGAGGTTATTTGCCATATGTAGTAAAAAAGCATCAAGTACTTCTTTCTCTGATAAGGCTGTCATCTCTTTCCAAAGGGGTCTATTGACACTCTGTAGGGGTATTTCTCCATCCTTCATTCGAGCCTTCAACCTGAGGAAACAATTTGAAAAATTAAAAAATATAAATAAAAAAGCCAGTTGTAATCGTACGTTTATTATTTCCAGTAAGCTTCATAACTTAAAAACAAATTGATGCTATTTTAAACCACTAAAATTAACCTACCTCTTCACCTTCTCTGCAAGGTTCTGGTGGTCTAACTCATACACCCTCTGTTTAGGATGGTTTATGTGCCTGTTTCTAAGCAAATCCTCCGGTGTGTGCTTCAGATCTGATGCCAGCTAAAAATCAGATGCGAGAGGGTAAAGTCCTATTACTAAACCATGTATGTGCTCATTAATCCATAATATCAGTTTGCGGAAAGGCTAACCTACCTTGCCAGGAAGGACACTCTGTCGAGGGTTATGGATGACAAAATCACAGTTGAAAAGCTTGAAGAATTCCAACACTGTTATGCTGTCATCATGAAGTTTCTGCAATTGACAAAAATTAAGCAGCTATGAAATAACTGGCATAAAAAAACATACCTTAAAAAACATAATCTTAAGGTTAAGTTGAAAAGAGATTTAAAATATAAACCTTATGAAAATCATTGGTATAGTCCTTAAATTCTTCAAGCTGGGATCCAAACATGCTTTGTTTAAGAGCTGAAAGAAAGATCATTGGACAGGACTCAGAAACCTAGCTTGTATCCACAGGAATGTCATCACAGAAGAAAGAAAGCCAAGAATTGACAAATAAGGAATGCAAACTTTGATAATATTACAACTTACTTGAATCAAATGTTGCCTCACATCTGAGATTAGTGGTGTTGCTACTGTTGGACGCTTCTGTGGCAGAAACAATAGCCGTTTGAGCTGTGCTCAAACCATCACAGTCCACCTCAAGTTGTTGTTGTTCGTGCTGAGAAAATTACAAAAGCAAGCATGAGTAAATACAGCTAGTCTGAAAAAAATATATATATAAAAAATGGAATAACCTGCTTTATTCTATTACTTACCGGTTCAAGGTTATCGTTCAAAGCGGGCCTCCTCTTTCCATCCTCCATTGTGTCTCTGTGGTCTGCTGGTAAAGGTCTCTTTTTAGCCTGGCTAACCTGGGCCCCGGGAAGGGACTCTTCAGATTTGACTTCCTCCAACGCATCTTCCATGTTAGGCCCCTGGAGTGGACTTTCCTCACTGGTGCCCTGGTGAGCCTTGGTGTCAAGGGTATCTGACAAATCCTCATCATGGCTCATGTTTGGAAAAACTTCATCGTTAATGTTATCCATCATGTAGCTGCTCATTTGAAGGGCGACAGTGATGGGGTTTGTTTTTTCTTCAAGTTCTCCCGCAGACTTCACAGGACTGCTGTCTAGCTTGTTTGATTTGACAGGTTTGGCTCTCTGTGGAAGTTTGGGCATGAAGCGCCCCATTGAGAGTCTGGACATTAGGTGTTTACTCTTTAAGTTTAGAGGAGCTGTTATAAATGTCTGTTCCTCTTGGGTGAAATGTTCCTGTTCTGTGTGGTCTGCCTCAGGATCCTGTTGCTTAGCAGGCAGGGGTTGAGTTTGGCAAATGTTCTTTTCTGAGGCTGACTGAAGTTGAGTTAAAGGTAGAGTGACACTGTCAACAGGCAGCTCCTTGGGCGGTTCAATCATCAGTTGGCTAATGCGCCTTAACTTAGATTGTAGATTGGCTAAACTCCTTCTTCTGGTCTGAGTAGTTTGAGAAGATGCATCATCAACACTGCTGACTGCAGTATTAGTACTGCTGGGTGAGATGTCTAATCCCCTGGATTGGTGGCCGTTTTCTTGCTCCAGTTCAGAATCATTGTTTTTCACTTCCGGTGAGCCAGGACATACTGTGTGACTTTCAGTAGCACTTGGGCACTTATCAGAAAGTGATGAGGAATTCATAGCATTTTCTGTAGCTTTCAATTGATCACAAGTCATTGCGTGGTCATCGATGATTGCCATTTCATCAACTTGTGACAACAAACTTCTACAGAAAGAGGGCGCCTGCTGGTTTGATTCAATAGGAATAGTTTTGTCTCTTGTCATTTCCATGTCTAATTCACATTCCTGTCCTGTAATATATGTGTGTCTAATTAAGGCCTTTGACTGATCATCAAGTTGTCCAATTTCCTGTGAGGGTTTGGTATCCAGGTTTCCAGTTATTATTAAAGCATCATTTGCCATGATGGTGTATTTTGGTCCCATTGTAATCACATTGCTTCCTGTCATATCCACCGTATCATTTGTGGATACCACGGCTGCAGCCATGCTCCCCTGGAAAGAGGTCCCATTCTGATGGGCATTTGCTCCAAAATCAGACATAAGACCTTTGGTATTATCCAATGCATCACTAACTGTTGAGCAAAGGTTTGTGATTGAATTTGGTATTACATCTGATCCTCCACTGCCAATATTCAACGGGGGCTGCATAAAAACAGAATGTTTTGCTTCTATGACCTTTGTTTGACACCTTGTGATCTCCATGTCTGTATCAGCTTTAGATTCAGTGGTTTTGGAGGAAAGGCTGTCCAGAGGCTTGGATGGCATAATGGAGCTGCTTGATTTTGAGGCTTTAGTCATCTCCATGCCACACCCACCCTCTGAAGCATTACCTGCTTTGGGGCAAGCAGTCATGAATGCCAAACTCTTTCGTCTCATGTTCTGCACAGGATTGATGGCTTGAAGGCTTTTTGCTTCTATCAAAACTGTCTGGCATTTTGTAATATCCATATCATCAGACTCAAAATGATTATTCAGGGAACCTTCTCTCTGGCTCAACATTCTATCCATGTCCTTTTCATCCTCTGAAAGAAGCCTTTTGTTCGAATCAAATGGGTTTTCTTGGCCTCCGACTAAAACATTCAATCCTGGTTTTACAACACCTAGAGCTTTTGCTGCAATCACTCTATTTTGGCAGGTTGTGAATTCCATGTCATCGGCATCATCCCCCATTTTAATGTCTGTTTTGGGGAAGGAGCTGTTGAAAGACTTGTCTGGCAGTCTGACTGGCTGGGCGATATCAATGGATCCAGTGAGAGCTTTAGTCATTTCCATGGCACAATCATCTTGTGGGGTGTTGAACACTCTAGTAAAAGATGACGTGGAGGCCAAACTCTTGTGTTTCATCTGAAAAGAATTGACTGGGCACAGGCTTTTGGTGTCAATGACAACTGTCTGGCTTTTTGTCAATTCCATATGATCAGACTCACAATTATTATTCTGGGAACCTTCTCTCTGGC
The DNA here is from genome assembly GCF_960531495.2 of Zeus faber. Lineage (NCBI taxonomy): Eukaryota > Metazoa > Chordata > Actinopteri > Zeiformes > Zeidae > Zeus > Zeus faber. The sequence continues at coordinate 22,087,023 of NC_137189.1, forward strand.
TCGACATTCCATCCATGTCCTTTTCACCTTCAGAAAGAAGCTTTTTGTTCGAATCAAATGGGTTTTCTTGGCCTCCCACTGAAACATTCAATCCTGGTTTTACAACACCTAGAGCTTTTTCTGTAATCACTCTATTTTGACAGGTTGTGAATTCCATGTCATCAGCACCCATTTTAATGTCTGTTTTGGAGGAGCCGTTGAAAGACTTGTCTGGCAGTCTGACTGGCCGGGAGATATGATCATTGGATCCAGTGAGAGCTTTAGTCATTTCCATGGCACAATCATCTTGTAGGGTGTTGAACACTCTGGTAAAAGATGGCGTGAAGGCCAGACTCTTGCGTTTCTTCATCTGCAAAGAATTGACTGGGTGCAGGCTTTTGGTGTCAATGACAACTGTCTGGCTTTTTGTCAATTCCATATCATCAAACTCACAACGATTATTCTGGGAACCTTCTCTCTGGCTCGACATTCCATCCATGTCCTTTTCACCTTCAGAAAGAAGCTTTTTGTTCAAATCAAATGGGTTTTCTTGGCCTCCGAGTAAAACATTCAATCCTGGTTTTACAACACCTAGAGCTTTTTCTGTAATCACTCTATTTTGGCAGATTGTGAATTCCATGTCATCGGCATCATCCCCCATTTTAATGTCTGTTTTGGAGAAGGAGCTGTTGAAAGACTTGTCTGGCAGTCTGACTGGCTGGGCGATATCAATGGATCCAGTGAGAGCTTTAGTCATTTCCATGGCACAGTCATCTTGTGGGGTGTTGAACACTCTAGTAAAAGATGGCGTGGAGGCCAAACTCTTGTGTTTCTTCATCTGAAAAGAATTGACTGGGTGCAGGCTTTTGGTGTCAATGACAACTGTCTGGCTTTTTGTCAATTCCATATCATCAGACTCACAATGATTATTCTGGGAACCTTCTCTCTGGCTCGACATTCCATCCATGTCCTTTTCACCTTCAAGAAGCAGCTTTTTGTTCGAATCAAATGGGCTTTCTTGGCCTCCGACTAAAACATTCAATCCTGGTTTTACAACACCTAGAGTTTTTGCTGCAATGACTCTATTTTGGCAGGTTGTGAATTCCATGTCATCTGCATCAGCCCCCATTTTAATGTCTGTTTTGGAGGAGCTGTTGAAAGACCTATTTGGCAGTCTGACTGGCTGGGAGATATGATCAATGGATCCAGTGAGAGCTTTAGTCGTTTCCATGGCACAATCATCTTCTGGGGTGTTGAACACTCTAGTAAAAGATGGCGTGAAGGCCAGACTCTTACGTTTCTTAATCTGCAAAGAATTGACTGGGTGCAGGCTTTTGGTGTCAATGACAACTGTCTGGCTTTTTGTCATTTCCATATCATCAGATTCATAATTTCCATACTGCGAATCGCTCTGATGTGGTGTTCTGCCCAAGGAGTTGCTCGGTATATTTGACGCCACTGATTTTGTGTTATAGTCAATGGAAACAGTAGAGGCTTTTGTAATATGAATGCCACATCCATCCTCTGAAGCTGCTTTGGGGCAAGCAGCCACAAAAGACAAACTACTTTGTCTCTGCAAAGGTTTGGTTCTTGGGAGGCTTTGCACATCAATATAAACCTTCTGGCTTTCCGTTAATTCCATACGAGACTCTATAGCTTCTCCTCGGCTTGGCATTTGGTCCATATGCTTGTCATTGTTTAAGGGAAGCTTTTTATTTGACCCCAATAAGTCGACCCATGCAACAGGTTCAGTGAAATCTTTTGCTTCCAAGACCCCAGTTTGGCAGCTTGTCAATTCCATGTCATCTTCCAATGCATTACTCTGTTTTGTGTTCTCTGTCGTGAAAGCCAGAATCTGTCGCTTGCTGTTTTGAAAATGATAGTCTTGGCCCAGACTTCCCGAATCAATGGTAACTGTCTGGCTTTGAGTTATTTCCAGGTCATTAATTTCTTTATTCCCATTCCAGGCATTTCTTCCCTGGATTAGGGTCCTATCCACCTTGTCACCTGCCGACTGTCTAGCATTAATGCTCATTGAAGACATAAGGCCAGGTTGTTTTTCTTCAGTGACTCGAGTTTGACATCCCGTCAATTCCATGTCATCAAGATCAGTATCAAAAGCGTTTCTGGTTTCCCTGGAAGTATTAGAAAACCGACTTCTCTCCTGTTGTTGCTGTGTCAAATCAGTTACAACACTGAGGCTTTTGACTTCATTGGGAACTGTCTGACATCCTCTTATGTTGATGTTGTCAGATTCAGATGAAGAACCTTTGTGCCGTGTATCTTCATCCAGACTGGATACACGATGTGTAATCTTCGAGTGAGATAATGGGAAATTTTCAGCTTTGGCAAGCCCCCAAGTCGAATTTAAGTTTGATCCGCTCACTTTGTTAAGGAAGGAAGGAAGGCCAAACTCATTTCTTTTAGAATGAGCAACTTCAACTGATTTTGTTCCATTAGGGTTAGGAAACAAACATTCGGATGCTTTCGCACTTTCCAGTCCCAACTTAATCTCTGTGGGCTTCAAGTTGTCAGAGAGCTGGTACAATTCTGGTGTTGGAAAGAGACAATTAAGAGGCTCATCAGTATCCACCTTCTTGACAATATGGCCAAAACGGGCCTCAGTCATATCCATGCTTTCAGCGTCTTCTGAAAGGATCACACTTGTGTGAGATGATTCTCCAATCTCCTTGGTCTTGTGTGGTTGCTTTTCCACCTTGGCTGACATAAAAGCAGGTGCTTGATTCTCCTTATTGAAACCGGCACTTTGCATTTTAAGATGAGCCAGGAAGTCCTTTGTACCTACAGTATCTTGGAGAGATATTGGAGCACTCTGAAGCACAGGATTCCCCCTGGATCCACTTGGTTTAGAGATACTAGTAAGGAAGTTTTCAAATTCTGGATCCAAATTGCACATGGATGATGATATGGTTTTAGGCACATTGCATTGCTGAGATTTTTCCAAGTTTGCAGACCAAGTAAAATTCATATTCCCATGAGTAGATAAAATATCACAATCCGGCAGAACGTCATGAGAGTCCACATCACTGGCAATGATTATAGTGTGACTGTGGGTGACATCCATAGCGGCATCATCTGCAGTAAACATCATAGTTTTCTCTCCATAATGATCTTCGGTGTTGCGGTTTAGAAAGAAAGCGTCCTGGTGAGATAAAGGAGGGAAAAAAAAAAAAAAAAGAAAGTTTAAAGTAACACACCCATGCTTAAAACGGCTTTGAGCAATAATGGTGATGATATCTCATTTGGGAATTGATACACAGAATATACAGTTTTCTTCAGCAGTGATTGGCAACTGAAACATTATAGATACTACGTAACGTAATGGAAAAAATAAAATAATTGTGGAACATACTACTGAGAGAAACCTGGGCACAGTGTGATTATAAATCAGGGTACTTCTCAATCCAACTACTTCTTGAAAAGCCTCAAGCCTCAAGCCTAAAACAGCAAGGAAGCTGACAAATATCACCCGTTTTACCTTTCTTTGTTGCGACGAGTGGAGAGGAGCGCTCAACAAGGTTTCCATGCCTGAAATTTTCAGTTGCCAGTTTAAAAACAGATCATATATTTTCAATGATCAAAATCGATATTTGGTGCTGCAGGTAAAAAAAAATAAAAAATAATAAAATAAAAGAAGATGATTTGGTTAGCTACCAGTGATGGGTTGGATCCTTTGAATTCCATCTCCAATGCCATCTATTGACACCCTTTAAACAAAACAAAACAAAACAAAACAAAACAAAAAAAACAAAAACATTTTTGTTGCTAGACAGAGCTGGTTTGGTTTGACAGTTAATGTACCATCCAAGTTACCAATGTAGTTTACTGAGCAGAACTCTGCTCCCACTCTGTGGCAGTAGACACCAACTTACCTCTTGTCAAGATTGTTCGCAGCTATGGAAATGGAAAGTAGATTGGAGAAAAAAGAAAAATGTGTTGGAAGACCAGAGACAAAAAAAAGCAATCCAGCGCAAGCCCCCAAATGTCAACATACTAAAAAACTAGCAAGATAAATGCAATAATTGAGAATTGTATTTGTCAAAATGTTGTGAAAATCACCTCACATTTCTTCAGAAATATAAAACCTAATCAAGATACCTTAACAGGTTGTCAGTCACTCAGATTGTGAGATGCAACGTCTGTTTAACCACAACTCAACACAAATTGCCCACAAAGTGTTGGAGGCTCAACAACTTCCATCAATCAAATGTGGCACTGATAGTGAAAGTGAAAAAAAAAGGTGATTACATTCCCTTTGGACGCTGAGTAGACCTTTATATTATTTTGCAGTTGCTGGACTAAAATTAAAATGTGTATTATAACAGACAGCAAAACATTAACCATGTTGTGCAATAAAAAAAAAATGCATGCTGTATAACACATGCCTGTTTTAGGAAGGGGAACACTTGCATCTTTATTTTTCTGCAAACTCTGCATGATGACATTTTAAAGAAAATCACAAGGAAGTCCCCTTGCATGAAAAATAAAATACTGACCACTTAAATCTTGCAGAGGACCTCGGCCAGGTGAGCCATTTTTCTCATCCCTAAAAAAGTAAAATAAGAGATCAATGTAGCAGCAGTTTAAGGCGGGAAAGAGCTGAGAGAAATTAAGAGTTGACCAGATTCAAAAAAGGTCTCACTTTTGAAATAGAACAACATCATTGGCAGGGGCAAAGCTGACTCTTCTTGAATTCCTCTTTTCAATGGGTTTGACAACTTCAACCTTGACGAAAGTAAAAACGAATAGAAGAAAAACCAAAAATGTTGTGCGCAAGCAGAACAAATTATAATAAATCACTGAGGTGATGTGACATACAGAATCACATTGATTTGATAAAGGTAACCTAAACCTCTGTAAAATTAAAATAAAATATCTCATATCCAAGAATTACCTGAGGCTCCACACGTTCTGGCTCAGACAATTTGACAGATTTCCGAGGGGCTTTTAAGATCTAAATACAAAACAAGAACAAAATCAGCATATTTAGCAGGTCTCTAAAGCAACACTATGTAACCTTTTGTTAGCTTAAAATAACAGCTTCAAAATAATTTTCATCGTACACTGACTGTCATATGGAGATTGGCATCTCTTTCAGATAAGGTTCGAATTTGTCCTGTAAAATAAATTATTCGGACACCAGACCAAGTTTACGACAGTGGTGTAAAGCTGCGATTGCACTCATGAAGTGTAGGGGCGCCAAATCATAAATACCAAAAGTTACATAGTGCTTCTTTAACCATTAGCTTGAGTATGAAATGTAAATCTTTCTTGATTTTAAACATCCTTTGCACTGACCGAAGAAATTCGCCTTCTGGATGTTCTGTTCTCGCTGCAACAGAAAATATGAAAACATTACATTTAAAACTGGTGTTGGTGTAGAAAAATGAACTAATGATGCAATTACAACCGAATTATATTTCTGTTCATGTTTATTTTGAGCCTGCTCTGCTGAAAGTTGGCATCAAGCTGTTGATCATCCCGCTGGCCAAACTAGACCCTTCTGTGTGCCCCGCTGTATCTTTGACAACCCTGACTACCATTGTGGTTACATTGTGTTCCAAAAATAATTGCAAGTTGGTAGTTGCAGACATGGTGAAATTGGAAGTTGTGATCTGGTCTGCACCCTTTTCATAGTAAACAATCAATTGCATGGGATTTATTTTGATTTAGAAAGCATGCTCTGCAGGATTTGTCCCAATTTTAATGCAGTCCGTCAATAACATGTATCCAACCCTCGCACCTCCTGCACAACACTCCACTTTCAGAGCCCAATATAAAGTGTTAGCAGTGATTCTGTGGTAATTGTTGAGGACGAGACAAAAACAAGTAGAAACTGCCTACATAGCCTGCCGAAAAATTAAGAGCTTGTCTATAATTACTTAACTGCTTTGTGGTTGTGTCATAAAAGGAAAATATATAGAAAATGCTTTCTGCCCTTCCATAACAAAAACAGGTTACTTACTCATTCTTGGGAAAGTCAAATGGCTCCATTTCCAACTGAAAGGATAACATTCTCGTTAGAACAATGTCATTTAGTGGTAATACTTGTCGTTTCCATCAATGGATCCAACACATTGGCGGGCCTCGGATTTGCGTGGGACGTTGGCGGGTGTGGGGCCCCGCCGGCTCGCTTGCGGTTTGGCTGGGTGAGGGTCTGTTGGCCACGGCCAGGGTTCTGCACCTGTGCGTCTTATACCTGCACATGGGTGTGGGTAGTATGTGTGCGCCTCAGGGGTGCAGGGTATCCTCACGCTCTCTGGGACTGGTTTATGCTCCTGGGGGCTGTGCGTGGGTGTTGGTGTGCAAACTCCTGGCTTCGCTGGGGGTTGGGTCTTATGTGTCTGCAGAGCACAGGGCTATGAGCTGCGATCCTAGAGTATATATTGGCTGCGGGACTCAGGGGTGGCTTCTCGGCCTTTTCCGCTGCTTGAAAGCGCTAGGATATAATTCCGACTTTATACACCAGAACTCAATCGGACAACTCCTGTGCACTCACCAGTGGCACGGCGCATGCGTGAGTGCGCGATTTGCCACTGGTGAGTGCACAGGACGTGCGCACGCACACACACCCACCCCGAAACACCCTCTTGATTACATCTCTCTCCTTTCCTCTCTTATTTACTGCCATAACAATGAAAAAGATGCCACATGCCGAATTGCTGTTCCAATTCCATCACGTAAGCCTATTCCCTTTATCTATTCCATTTTATTTTATTCTATATATTTTTATTTTATTCTATAAGTATTCGACTTACTGTATTACATTTTAGGAATCAGTTAGTTGGTCTAGTAGAAAGGAATTTTCCTAGGACACATTGTGTGTGATCACCGGGTGCATTGCATTACATTTCACTGCATATATGTATGAAGATGATTGATGATGATTTGTATATGTATGTGACGAATAAACCTCTTGAATCTTCCTGAACTTTAACTCTGTTTTGTCGTACATTTTGTCGTCTAATGTTTCTATGTTTTTCCATGCACATGTTGTTTGTTTCTATGTTTATTTTTCTCACCCGTGGTGATTCTCCTCATCTTAGTATTGATGAGTGGTTTATAGATCAAAACATGGTAAGTTCATTCTCCAAAGAAGGGGATTAGTGGTGTTAATTGTGCTCTTGTCATCCTACAGGTCGTCCACAGGACAGAGTTGTTGCAGCAGCTCTTGATGATTAAAGAGTGAATAAAGACTTATTAAAAAAAGGTTGAGAATTTGAACTCCACTCAACTCTGTCCTAGAGGCAATGGCTTACAAATACTGTGTTGTATGCCAAGCCTGCTGACAGCACAGGTTAAAATAAATTAAAAAAAAATCACATCTGCTAATCCAGTCAGTTCAATTTTCAAGTAACTTTTCCTAATTCTATGTTCACTTTGCATTATATATCAGAACATTGTAGCATTAAATGTCTATATGCATAAATAAAGTGGTGTAAGAAAACAAAAACAACTTTTGGGCTCACTCGTTTTATACATGTAAATTCATTTGAACTGCAATTTTAGACTCTGTAGTAACTCGCATGTTTTCGCTACCTCTTCCAAAACATGGTATAAATGCCAAAAATGACCAGAGCGGGGACCTCCCTCTCTGCCTTTAAGAAGCGCTTGAAGACCCAGCTCTTCAGTGAGTACCTCCTCTCCTAACCTACAATTACTTAGCACCACCTTGCAGTATTTATTGTTACACGAATGTTGTTGTTACACTCATCTCTGTCGCAATGTAGCTTGAATGTTATTCTCCCTTGTAAGTCGCTTTGGATAAAAGCGTCTGCTAAATGACTAAATGTAAATGTAAATAAAAAGACGTGCAGTGCGTGTAATGGGGCTAGACAATGAGTAGCATTCATGTCGCAACATAGCTGGGGGGGGGGGGGGGGGGGGGGGAGTGGAAATTAAACGGCTGAAAAGAACCCACTCGCAAAGTTAGTGGAGGGAAAACGTGGGGATTGAGCAGCTGAAAACAACCCACTCACACAACGTTAGTTATGGCAGGTCCGCATTAGCACGGCCAACATGTAGTACGTGGCTTGCCTTGTTTGCTATTTGAGCCGGCGCTGCATGGCCATGGGGGATATCGTATAACCCGGCGACAAAGAAAGGTACCCTAAAAGGAGAGCCTACCTTCGTTATAAATCCTTCAGTTTGTCAAATGAAAGTCACCGTTCAGGCTTCGTAAGGCGTCGGCGCGACCATGTTTTCTTATTTTCTGTCTGTGTGCAGCGTCGGAGTCGGCGCGACGTTAGTTTTTGAATTTATCCGCCTTTTTGCGCGCAGGCGCGGTCTGGCCGGGGTCACAGGGCAGCGGTCGAGACTCTTCCTCGCGTCATTTATTTTTTATTTATTTATTTATTTATTTTTTCCAGCTATAAATCAATTCATCAAACGCGATTTCATATAAATTCGTGTGAACGTATCTTACGAATGACGCTTTTTGAATAAAAAGAAAAACACGATCGACAGGGGAAGGGTTGTCCCTCAAAAGGGGAAGTGACGTCGGGAGGGAAGGGGGCGGGGCTCTAAGCGCTCCGGCGCCTTTTTCGAATTTTCAAGCTGAAACTCCAAATTTGACGGAGGCGCGAAGGTAACGTTAGGTCGGTTGTGTACGAACCCGTTTCCTGGCTAAACAAAGTTTGTTTCATTTGGGATCCATATGCGGCCGCTTTGGGAGAAGGTTGTTCTGTAAACAGTTTGACGTTATCGTTGCTGCGTGAGGATCGTTCATCCAAAGCCTCAACTGACAACGACACGATTGTAAACACAGCGTGAACAGCGTGATGAGCCAATTGCCACCACGTTACGGTCGATGGCAGCATATCATCGTACGTCGATCTCAACTAGATATTTGTAAAAGTGGTAATCTGGAAGATTGTTTTGTGAAAATTCCATATTTTATTCTTTATTCAAATGGCAGTTCGTAAGAAATGCCATGCGATGTATTTGCATTACGCATGCGCCCCTCTGTATGCGCTTTCCGTCGTCGGCGGCGGGGTCCGCCTTTCCCGGCCAGGCTGCACTAATGGGGCACGCGGGGCGAATTTGATAAACCAGCTTAATGGTTGTGGTCAGTAAACTGTTGATATGGATGAGCACCTTTGATCAAAATTTGTCACCACTTCAAGCTAAAAAACAAAGTGACAATGACATTATTAATAGATATAATAGATACATCATATAAATAATAGACAATGGCCCTAAGATTGTTTCGTATTTTAATCAGTATAAAAATGAGTGCTTACAAAGTACTTGAAAGTTCTTGAATTTCATTTTGTCACGCCACGATGAACTCTGGGATCGCCACTCTAACTGGACATCTCCACGCAACCCTTGCAAATTATTGTAGTCGGTGGCAAAAAGCATAACTGAAAATGACATTTCATGATTTTTCTTGGATCTACAGGTGACATCTTCACGCCCGTCTTCATTTGCCTTCACAAATGTCTTCAAAGATCCCCAAAGGTTGACACAGTGGAATATTTCTGTGCTGTGTTGTTTGAATGGACCTCACATATAAAGATAATGCGTTAACATTAAGCTTGTGTCGCAGGTATGCAGCCGACTGCGGAAATGAAGAAGCAATCCCATAAGTTGGACTCGAAAGACATAGTTACCGCGTCATCGAAAGCCGAGGGTATTTTAAAGCCTCAAATGGAAACTAATCAGAGGTAATGAACCAACGACGGGTTTTGTTTTGTTTATTTCCATAAAGACTTTTGTCACAAACTCACATGGACACGGTTGTAATGTTTCACCTCATTGGTTACTGTTCATTAACACTGTCACGCAAATGAAAGACAGCTGGGATGTTTGAAACACTAAATATTGTTTAATTTATATTGTGGGCAACTCGGGGGTTCTTACCAGGTCTGTGGGGTACTTGGAATTTTGTCCTCAGAAATGTTACTGTGGTACATTGAAAAGCCCCTTTTGCGCTGAAGTGCTTGGAAAAGTACTTGAAACGCTATCATAAACCTCTTGAATCTTGAAAACCTGTTATATATATATATATATATATATATATACACACACACACACACACAATATAAATAATAGACAATGAGACTACATTATATTTTGAATAACAAAGATCACATTGAAAATGGATTATATTTGTTATGCGTGAAGTCCTTGAAAACCCCCCAAAAATAGTGCTAAAAAGGTACTTGATTTTGTCACATCAGAATGAATCCTCCACGCTCATCTAGATCAGATGCTAAATATTGTCAACTTCCATAGTGGTAATCAAACAGCTAATCTCTATGGTATTGTCTTAATCTGTGATTAAAAGTAATCAATTACTTGTTTCTTTTCTCACTTCAGAAATGTGGGAAAAGTTCACAAGGGGTGAGTTTGGTCATTGGACATTGTTTTTTTTCTTTCTTTCTTTCTTTCTTTCCTTCGGCCTTTTAATAAAGCCCAAGAAACGCTCTCATCAAATGCTACGTTTAATGACATGAAGGGCATCCCCCAACTATGTGCTTCTGACAGAGTTTCCAGCAGATACGGGCAACAAGCAGAGCTGCGAGACCAAAACCAGCTTCTGATGGCTGCAAAAGATGAGCTGCAAAAAAATCTAACACAAGTCCAGGTAGAAAAGTGGGAATTTATTGGCGTCCGTTTAGGCAAGACTTCAACATGATTGTTTTAGTCTAAAAATATTTTTTAGTCTAAAAGACATATAACTGCCATCTGTTTTTCCATAGTATTTCTCTATTACGCTTATTTCGGGGAT
>NC_137189.1:22105257-22110257 GCF_960531495.2 Zeus faber
ATAAATTTGATCCAAATTCCAAAATGTGGACAGTGGGCGCCGACTCACTCCAGCCAGCGACGCAGAGCTTGAGCATGTAGTGACGAACGACGCCCTTGCCAAGGGGGTAGATCTGCAGGCAGAGGTGAAGGCCGTACAGGGCAAACCAGGTGAAGGTGGCCAGCAGGGCGTAGTGCATGGCGGCGGCCATGACGCGGCAGCCTGCGGTGCTCCTGAGGTCGGCCACCGAGGCGTTGGTCAGGAAGGTGAGATTGAGCAGGAACAGGGCGATGAAGAGCTGGACGAGGATCTGCGTGTCCCGGTTGGCCTTGTTCCGCCTGCAAGGGGAGCGGGGGAAATGACGTTGGCTTCCATTGGTACACAATCGGCATATGTGATTGTGTACTTTGTACCACAGCTCGAGGGATTCAAACCAAGCGAGACGCAGGAGCAACGGGGTGAACTCTGAGCACATTCAACCGCCTCATTTCCATACCGTCCATATTTACATGCGTATCGAGCACGAAAAGTCCATTAATCTGGAGAACGACGCATGTCACTCATAATGGCAAGTTACATTTGAGCGTATTTCTATCTATCTTTATATACTGTAGATCCCCTTACCTGAGTAGGAAGTGTCTGAAGAGCCCTATGGCCAGAAAGAACAGGGACAGCCCGCAGCCGACGTAGGTGATGTAGGTGAGGGAGTTCAGGTCAGCGGCCGAGATGGTCGTGTTCAGCGGAGACTAGAGGGGTGCAAAACAAAGCATCGTAACAAATCAACGCCCGACCGTCGCGGGAGGAAGACGTGAAAACGAAGATGAAAATTAAACATACAAGTGATGTATGTTTTTATATCACATATACGCTTTAGTAGTGAAGTTTACAGAATCGGACAAGAGCACAGGGCAGACAGCCTTGCTCTTCGAAGCGCTCGGTTCTCTGCCCAGTACGAATGCAAATGGGACTAAATCAACATTCAGCTGTTCTATGCAGATATTGCAATGGATGGGAAACATACCATAATGACGGCGAAGAAGGTCAAGTGCGAGCACTTGCAGGTAATGTCGTTTCCATCCACAGATGTGTTACATCCATTCTCCGTCCAGTTCGGCCGACTCCCTACAGGAAAGTAACTTGATAGTTTGATTTTTTAATGTAAAAAGCTTGACTGGCAGTCAAGGTCTCATGCTAGCTAATGTATTTATTTATTGTTTATCTATTTTTAAATAGCAGTAAATTCTAGATTTTTTTTCCCTGTGAATTCACTCATGATGTAGGAAGGATTTGATTGATTTTTCTTCCACATAACAGGAGGAAGAGGGGGGGGGGGGTACCTTCACCGTTCCACGATCGACAAGATGCACTCCCGATCTAGAGATGTGACAAGAGAACCCTCTGAATATATTCATGCATATCTATTTTAATAAAAAACAAAACAAAAAACGAGTTCCTATCGTAAAACCAAAGCAGTTACTGACATACCTCTGTGACATTTCGGAAATTGATCAATATTTCGTCTGTGAGATTGGAAATGGTGGCTCCCATTTCAATGGCTAACACCTCATTCAGCAGCACAGTGCTATTTATCTCATCCTGTAAAAAAAAAAATTATAATAATAAATGGGCAAAATGTCCCCCCCCAAACAGTGAAAACGACACAAAAGCCCATCCAAAGTTACGCTGTGATTCTCTCTTTTATTTACCTTTGCCATATTAGGGAATCGAAAAGTGGCTGCATACGCTGTCCCATTACTTAAACGGAACGCCTGCTCAAACGCTTCCTTTGACACTGAAACGGATGTCGGGAAGCTGGGCAGAAAATCTCCATTCCCTAAAATCTGCAGGAAGAGAAAAATTTGGTGAGACCTTTTGGGGATTTTGAAAGGTCTGCAATGAAAATGATGATTATTACACGGCTCTGTGCTTTTCTCGATTCGGATTGGTCAATAGGCGCGATCCGCGGTGACTTATTTCTGGATAATGACTGCTCTTCTGTAAATAATGAGTGTTGTCACGGGCAACCATTTCTCCTGGAGTCACGAACTTCATATCATGCGGCCTACATGCTAATGCTAACCCTGGCTGGCGGCGACGCCTTGTGATGCTACATGGAAGCTACAATGGAAGCCTTGAAGTGATGGACGTGGAGATGTCACATTTTGCATTTCACCAGCGGTAAGTAGCTTAGTCATATGTAGGCCAAGAGTTTGCTACGTGGTTGCAGCGTCAGCTACGTTGACCTTTTCTTAGCGGAAGCTCTTGAACTAGGCTATACGAGTTCAAAAGTTCAATAAGGATTTCCAATCAATATTCCCTCTCAATGTATTATTTTTATTAAGTAGCCACGTAATAAGCCAGCAACCAATTAGCTTTCTGCATGCTAGCTGGCTACCTTAAACAATAGTTATATCAGCTCACCTGTAAAACGGAGCGACACAAACAGTAAAATTACCCAGTTATCCCAGTCGCTCTTGTCCGATCAAATTACGTCTGGAACAACTTGTTATATACCGAAATTATACAGCTCTCTCTCACGCTATTGTAGCCCATTTTGGGGTTAGGGTTAAGTTTTTTTCAGTTGTACAATTGCTGCCATAAATCGTTTTCAAACGACAATCAGAGGACCAGTGTCAACCTTTCCAGGTTAGCTGTAGCAAGTCGTGTCAGCAACTGGGATGGTTATCATGGTTATCATCGTGATTGCACTTACGTCTATGGAGGAATTGGAGGAGGTATAGGCAAAAGAGACTCGATCGAGGTCGACTTTCTCCGTCTTTTTCACGATGGCGCCCTTGACGTTCCCAATGAACACTGTGGCCAAAGAGCCGTTCATGAAGGAGACAAGCTTGTGCATGTTGTTCATGAAGTCACTGTCAAAGCAAACAGGCAACTTTTAGTCCTCAGGAGTGAGAATCAAAGTCTGCCAGGGAGGTGCTGCTTTTCGGCCATGCCGTGACTAGACCGACAGAGGAATTCGAGTATACAAAGGTGAGGCTTGAGATGAAACTGATTTGTCAGCGTCTGAGGACGCTTGTGAAAGCAGAGAGAAAATGGAAGCCGAAGGAAGTAGACCAAGCACTTGGACAAAATGACAACGTACGCCAGGTTCAGGGGATGGAGGACGGGGTTTGGGTCAGATAATGGGTGGAAATCTTGGCGCCAGGCCACATGGTCAAGGGAGGCGCCAGATGTTTGCTTGTCAGATTCGGCGGCAGGAGGAAGCTGGGAGGAGTGCACGGCCAGTTTGGGAGGAAAACCAAGTTCAGTGGATGAATTGAGAGTGTAGGGAGGAGGAAGATTAGCTTGCGAGATTTGCGGAGCGTGGAAGAAGAGGCCCGTATGAGACCAGTGGCACTCAGCACGCATTAACGGTGACATCGGAATTAGCCGCTGGGCAGGCCCCTACGGTATTGATGGTGGTCCACGAGGAGACCCTGACTCTCAAACTTAGGGACAAATGTGTTAAGTTGTTTGGCTCGAATGGGCTTCTGTGTGCAGATGTGGACCCTACTAAACATCTTAAATATACAGTATATTTCCTTTCAAGTCTATTTCTATGGGTTATTTCAGAGTCAGACATTCAAAGGTTTTGCGCCTACGCTGCCTTAACGGGGTCAAGGTTCTTTCCGTCTTGGTCTTCCAACTGCGCATCATAGTAGATCTCTTCAAAATCAGGGTTGCAGCTGTAGCAGTTGTACCTTGGATCAGTTATATTGATGATGTATTTGTTTCTAAAGTCAAAATCTGATCCTAAGAAGAAAAAAAAAAAAACAGAGGGACATGGGAATTCAGGCCCAGTATCGTCATCCAGCGGGACTTTATTAGCAGTTGTCATTATGTTATATCTCCCACATGGCATCAGAACTATGACGAGACATGTAATGTGCTATGCAAATAACCAGACGTTAGTGAATGAGTGCTCTTGTTGTTCATGCTGACGCAAACACCTGTTCTCTTGCAGTATCCATTTTCATACGGAGCCCGAGCACATCTGTCCGTTCGGAAACAGGAAATGCTGCATTTGGCTGTAAATGCCAAACATTTTAGAAAATATCACAATACTGTAAGATACTGAGCCTGAAATTGAAAGTGAAGTCTACACGTGGTTGTCCATCAATCAAACACATGGAATCGTAGAAGAATTGAGGCTACCTGTATTGGATGTTTGGTTGAGAGAGCAGTTTGGATTTAATCTACAATCTGGAAAACAACAGAATGTTCTTGTGAACAATAGCACTTTTTTTTTTTAACAGGCCTTGGTTTAAAATATACTGTTGGTTTGAAATACAAAGTGTAACATTTTGCAATTTCTACGGTTAGATGCAGTTGGCTGCTGACACCTCTGTTGTCGTTCAGGAAAACGTTGTCCAAGCACTGCCTCCTCAGAAGGGTGCACAGACACAGCCGCAGACCGACGTTGCGCTTGGAAATAACCAGGTATTGTGCCTCCATTTGAACCAGATGCAGTCCCTGCATGCTGTATGAGTCTAATTATTGAACGAGGAAATGCAAAGTTGGATTTTTAGGGACATGGGAAGCAGGATGCGAATGAAACCTATCTACAGGAATAACTGGTCACTCACCGTATTGGTTGATCGAGGTTTTTTTCGGCATCAGGAAACATTTGCTGTCATTTGGGGCTGTGACAGGGTAAATCTTCAGAAATCCTTGGGAAAAATCATAATCTGTTACCTGAAATGACCATGACCACGAGAACACTTGTTTAAAGGGAATTTCACAAACTGGTTGGGCTGTTGTGTATATCCGCACATTGGTGACTTATCTTAGGCACCCGGCAAGACAAACAGTACACTTTCAAGTACTGCCTCATTATAATAACATTTTGCATTTCTAGTTTGATAACGTATTCTGCAGAAGGCATAAAAATGTCAAGCCTATCACGTCAGTGATTCAGCCACTGAAATTTAGGCGAGCATTTAGGCGATAATGGCGCCGCCCCTAGCGGTCGCCTGCGCCGGCGCTCCGGTTATTACATTTCACTGCATATATGTATGGAA
>NC_137189.1:22115257-22167757 GCF_960531495.2 Zeus faber
GTCTTAGTCGTGTGACCCGCGACCAATTTACAGAGCAGGACTGCACGTCTTACTATGTTCTACTGCGCTTATTGTCTGTGTTAATGGGCCTTTTTCGTTGCGAGCCAAACTTTGCCTCGAGGGACAATGGAGATCTGACCCGAAACGATAGAGGTAAGATAAGAGTGGCTACTGTGAGGAGTAAACTGCATTAGGGAACATGGATGCTGTTCAAGAGGACAGCAGCCATGTTGGATTGGGTTGCAGCAGGAGGAGTGTGCCCACCCACCCCCAGCTTCCTTTTGCGATTGGGGTCGTACTGTAGGAGTTCCCGTAATGCGAGGCGCCGCGTCCTCCTCTCCACTGTTAGGACTTCTTGGGACAGTGCGAGGCTGCGTCCGTGTTGAGCACCTCGATCATGGTTCTGGAGGAGGGGAAGGTCTCTGCCACGGAGGGGAGAGTCTGGTACCAGCTCGGTAGACTGACGAGACAACACAACGGACATATTTCTGTAATTTCCCGCTGCGGTAACCCCGATTCCAAATATTTTTTTTTTTTTTACAAACAATCTTTAGCTCCAAAACGTCGAAATGTCAAGCTCTACTAGAAATTGAAATAAGTTTAAATATCCACGCTGGCACACCCGCTCAATGTAAATGTGATAAGACTTCATGCGATTGTGCGACTAGTGTATTTACAACTACATCAGTTATTTCTATATAAAAAAAAAAAAAAACTTCACCACAAAACCTATTCTTTATTTTAACTTTTTTCCTATTAATCAGAAATAAACTCTTCTTGTTTTTTTTATGTGGCAGAAGAGTTGTGAACTGAAGCATTATCATGCATTAAAGGTAATGTTCTCACCTCTTGAGGTTCATCCAGCTTTTGGCTGTTTTACTGAAACCGTCTGGACTCGGCGTGGTCATGGCCTCAAAGTCCACCAGCTGAATCCAAAACACACACACACACACACACACACACACACACACACACACACACACACACACACACACACACACACACACACACACACACACACACACACACACACACACACACACACACGATACAATTAAATATAGAAATATATGCAGCAACAGCATCAGGTACTGTCGAAGGTACTGTGGAAGCATAATTCCAATACTGAATGTGGAGAAACCCCACTATGCTAGAATTACATTTATCACATTTCTAATAAAATCTATAAACAATACTTTTTCAATTTTTTTTTTCATATAACTAATTTTCACTGAAGCCTTCTCACGGATGACAGGGGAGGAGGGGGCTTTACCTTTCCTTTAGGGATCCGACCGACGACCTCCTTCCCGCTGGCCATGAGAGCGCCCATCACCACGGAGTACGCCACCACACTGAGGAATAAGAGCACAGTGGTAGAAATAAGGTACGTACATATCTCCATCTACAATAATACAACATAAGCATCTGATTAAAAAAATAAATAAATTAAAAAAAAAAGCCTGACAACTTTCCGACAGAAAGGTTACATAAGCTGCTTTCACACATGAACTGACAATGACAATGTCCGGATAATCATGTCCGGAGTTGCCCTTTCACCCATGTAGCACACAACCAGAGATTGTCTGTGTATGACGGGTTCACACCTACTGGAAATACTTCAGTTTTATTTAGGCGAGGGGCGGAGCCTGGGTAGAGCGTGGAGGAGACAGGATGTGATGCAATAACGCATGCATGACGCTGCAGAGTTTTACAGCACACCCCCAAGATGGCGGAAGAGGCAACAGACATCAGTTATTGCAATCGTGATCTGCAATACTAACGAAAGAGTGTGAAGGAATATAAAGGAAAGCAGAAAGGAGTACGAAGTAGCTACGCTCCGACCCTTTTTCCCCCTCGGCGAGTGGGCGTGTTGATGACGTCTCTATCATGCGGCAGTCGCATGATAGAGACGTCATCAACATGCGACGCGGCCACTCACTCGCTGTGAATTCTCCGGACAATCACCTGCTCTGTTCACACGTAGCGCTCAACCGGACATTACACAGACTTCGTACTAGGATGCTGGCTGGGTAAGGTCCGTTTAATGTCCGGTCCAACTGATTCGGACAATTGCGTTCACACATACAGCTCCTCTGGGTAATGTCTGGATAATTTCAGGGTTGCAGTGTGGGTGTGCAAGCAGCAATAGTTAGATACAGCCAAGTATTGTTTTAAAAGGGGCCTATTAAGAGTAGAATTAGTTTTAAGAAGCCAGTAGCAGAGGGCTGTTTGTCGGGATGGGTACCTGGATCCCCTGGAGAGAGGCATGAGGTTACAGAAGTAGTAAACCAGTGAGAGGATCAGGTTGCACACTGCATCTGCATCCTAAAAAGAAAAACAATGCAATAAATAATTCACAAATATAGGGCATGTTTATATTTAGTCATAAGTTATTGTTATACTGCAATCGATTACAGCTCTAGTGATTTTCAACCTTTTTCATATCAAGGACCCTCAATTTCATACACTTAAGGCCACATTTGATAAGATTTTGTCTCTGGAATTGTGATCCAAGAAGATTTTTATTGATAGATATGATTTAGTCCATAAATCCATACCTGTCTATACTATATTAATGGAGATTAAATTGAAACTGGGATCAAAACAGTCTCTCTCTCTCTAGTTTGTCTCAAATTTAGTTGTTTATTGGTTCCTTCATAATCAAGCTTCTGCTGTTGCATTATGATTCTACCTTAAAAGTAATATAAAAAAACCTTGAAATCTCTCTCTCTCATTAAATAACATTGACGTTTAACTATTAATCATTCCCCTGGAACCTCCTGTTGGACCCCACGTGTCACCATACCCCTAGTTCTGTGGAGAGCATCAAGGCCTTCCCCTTGGCCGTCAGGTCCTTGTAGAGGGACTCGATCTCCGACTGGTACTGCTGGGTGCGCTCCTCCGTGGTCTGCGTCTCCACCGAGAACAACATATTCCCCACCCTGAGACGCACAGGAGATTCAGAACGCTTGCCATGATCATAACCAATGACGTGTAAATGTCCAGGTCAGGTGCTTGGAGGCTCCAGGACATAATATCAACCTTATACACCAGAACCAATTGGGATAAGTCACACACACACACACACACACACACACACACACACACACACACACACACACACACACACACACACACACACACACACACACACACACACACACACACACACACACACACACAAAGAAGATGTGGGGGGGAAAAAAAAGAGGTGAGGAAAAGCCACATCTACAATGCCCTTAACACAAGTAAATCATGCATATAACCAAAATGTAACATAGGCTATTTGTGTCGACAGCAGTGGCATAAACGGTTTGATCCATGTAGTTTACATGTAGTTTAGTTGTACAGTTGATCTCTCGAGCAGCTGCCTGTCTTCGACTGTGTCTGTGATCAAACCATGGTCATGGTCAGTATTCAAAGTGACCAATCAAAGGAGCGGAGTCAACAAACACTGTCAATTCCGTCCCCTTCTCCAATGTCTCCAAAGTCGACTTGCTGAGCGAGCAAGTGTTGAGCAATTGCGAGCGCATAGAGAGGGTCAAGCTCACGTTTGCCATAGCCCCGTGCTCGCCAGACAGCATCTGTGCATGAGGAGCAGAGATGCACTCGCGCAGGATTGTTTTCCGCTTGCGGATACTGTTCTGTGCGTGCACAGGTTTTGAGACTGATTTAATGCCATAAAAGAGGACCTATAATAGAACGGTAGCAAAGACATTTCGATTAAAGCTGCTTTTAGCTCAATTCTGTATCTGCCAAAAGAGTGGAACATCAGCATTAAACAGTTATTTTGCATGGAAGTGTATTTTCACACTATTTAACCGCCGACATTAACTCCTTCATTAGTTCAGTTTTAACTTAATCCTGTTACACAAAGTGAAAATGTCAAAATGAAAGAGTCAATGGATGTTATTGGACCAATTTTCCCAAATGCATGGGCTAAGAAGGACCAACCTGTCTCCAGTGATGGTGATGGTGAAGCCGTCGTACTCTTTCCCGGGATCTTTCATGCTGGGAACCTTGGAGTTGACCGTGAAGCCATCTCGGGTTTTACTGTTGAACTGCTTCAAGAAACAAACACACACACGAACACACATGCAACATTAAAAAAAGTCTCACATAGTTCTTTTTGTTTGGTTGGCTTTAAAGAGGACCTATTATACTCTACACAAGTATACTTTACACAAGTTAATACAGGTCCCGAAAACATGTTTTTGAAGTTTTTTTGCTGAAAATACCACTCAGATTATGCATTCTAGCCATTCCAACATACCTCTTAGTCCATTGTGTTCCTGACGCTCTGTTTAAGTTGGAGGAGCCACCCTCCTGAGGCTCCGAGTTCTGTGAGCTAATGGGGCTTGAGTACAAGTTTCACTGATTTCACCTTGTTAGACCACCAAAATCTCTTTCTGAACAAATTTGAGGCGAGAAATGAGCAATCCCCTTGCTGAATCTTCACTCATATTAGATCTACAAGGCCTAATTTATAAGTTCGCTACGACTTTCGTTACCGTGCTTCAAGCTTGTGGGGGGGACATCGCACCGGGGCACCACACGCGGGGATTTTTTTGTTTCTTCACAGACAGTTGGTATGTGTGGTTGGTATGTCTGTGTTATTTCTCCAGCCGTGGTTGGAGTTACTCTCAGATGGAGGGCAGTTCTAATGCTACTGAAGCCCTAAATGACGTAGATAAGGGCTGCAAATCTGAACGGCGTGTTTCACCACGTGTTCTGAAATAGACCCCTCACAAAAACGTTGTTTAATTTCACAGTTTGTGTGTTAGTAGGACCATCAGAGACCGAAACGTATGTGCACAAGCACTGAAAAATTGAGTTTTCCACAAAAGGTCCCCTTTAAGTATGATTCCTATTTTGTGTCATAGTCATACTACATGAGACACAACATGACACAATTTGACCAACGTAGAAGACAGACTTCCGCGTCAGGTAGAACCGTTATACAAACGTCCTCAGCTTTGTCCTACTCCATAGCGTGATAGATCATGTCTTCTTTTGAAACAGCGTCTTCATCAGCATTAACTCTTTTTTTCAAGACGAATAGCTTCTTCACAGAGACTATGATCCCCCATGTTCTCCTCCATACTGCCTAAAGTACTTCACAAATTTCCAACCTAGTGTCTCCTGAAATCGCAAAGGTGGGGGACAAGTTTTTTAACTCATAAAAAGGCTCCAATAGTTCCTCTTATGTACCTGTCCACACGGCTTATAAACTTTATAATGCCAAACCTGGGCAGCATGATCCAATGCACTTCTTTGAGTTTCGTGTAAGGTCAAACTCAAAACTTTTGGAGTTACATTTACTCAAGACGCTTTGGTTCAATGCTTATTCTCTGCTTACATGAGAAGCTAGAAACAATAAAAGAATACATCGACCATTGGAGCAACCTTGAACTTAAGTGCATGAGCTCCTGTTTCTAAATTCAACCATATACAAGTCCAAGATAGCTGTAAGGAATCAGAATAAAATAGTGTTGTTAGTATTTTTTTGTATGTTAGTGAAATATAAGTACTCATGTTAGTGCATAATGTCAAAATAACAACTTAAAAGCTAGTCAACATCAACAACTTATGTGTTGTTACTGCATTGTCAATACAACAACTTCAAACTAGTCAGCAAGTGCAAGAATAGTAAGTCAGAGCTAAGATAGGATCAGGTATTTAGGTGTTCCTGAAAGAGCAGGGTCTTTAGGTGTCTTCAGGCATTTCTTGAATTAGTTCCTATAAGCCCCAACTAATAACTTCCTTAAAATGTGTGAACATACAGTACACAGAAGCCCACACAAGGACTACCTTTATACAAATACAGTCACGCAGACACCAACCATCTTCCTCCTCCTCCTGACCCCCTCATTACCTTCATTATTGGAAGCAGGTCCTCTACTTTGCCGACGCTCTCCAGAGCTTGGCGCACCTCCAGCAGGCCTCTGGGGTTGTAGGCCCTGAGAGACAAGTGAGAGAGGGAGATTTCACGAATTTCACTAAATTTCACATGCGAAAAATGGCAGTTCAGCGACATCATGGCAACCAGGACTTTGATCAGCACTTGGCTACTCACGAACCTCAGTAACGGGAAAAAAAAAGGGATGATGAAAAGCAATCCAACAAATGCTTAGAGATGGAGTAGATATGTTTTATAGGTTTGTAGTCTTATAGAAATGAACTTGAAACACACAAGGACGCTTGGTGAATACTCTCATTTGAAGCATCAGAATTAAAAAAAAGAATAAAAGTAATTGGAATTTTGTACACTGATCAGCCACAACATTAAAACCACCTTTAATAACCACTAATATTTTGTAGCTCCCCCTCGTGTCGCAAAAACACCTCTGACGTCTGACCCGTCGAGGCATGGACTCTACAAGACCTGTGAAGGTGTCCTGTGGTATCTGACACCAAGACGTTAGCAGCGGATCCTTTAAGTCCTGTAAGTTGTGAGTTGGACAGGGGTCAGCATGGGCACTCTGACCAGTCTGCGACCACGCAGCCCCATATGCAGCAAGCTGTGATGCACTGTGTGTTCCGACACCTTTCTACCATAGCCAGCATTAACTTTTTGCGTAATTTCTGCTCTCCCCATGCACATCAATGAGCCCATGGGCGCCCAGGACAACCGGTGAACTGTCTCCAGTTCACCGGTTGTCCTTCCTTGGACCACTTTTAGTAGGTACTAACCACTGCCTACTGGGAACACCACACAAGACCTGCGGTTTTGGAGATGCTCTGACCCAGTCATGTAGCCATCACAATTTGGCCCTTGTTAAAGTTGCTCAGATCCTTACACTCGGCCATTTTTCCTGCTTCCAACACATCAACATTAAGAACTGACTTCACTTCCTGCCCAATATATCCCATCCTAGGTTCCATTGGAACGAGATGATCAATGTTATTCACTTGACCTGTCAATGGTTTTAATACTGTGACTGATTTGTGCATAACACGTATGTGCTGGTGTTACTCACCCATGGTAGACTAGTATCCGGTCTTTGATGAAGTCCAGGATGTTGTCAAAGTAGGCCAAGTATCGAATGTTTATGATCTGCCCTCTACAGGAAGAAAAATAAAAACTGTTACAAACAAATAAACAATCTATAACAACTCAACATTACGAGACACAGAATCCCTGTTGATACCTCCTGCATGAGGAAACTACTCCAGGATGATGCAATCACCCCCTGTAACAGTAACAATGGTTCAAATTTGTTCACGAGGAAAACAGGAAAAAAAACATGTTTTTCTCTTGGTTCGGCGTCAGAATATGAAATTACTTACATTTCCTCAAACCTATGCATAAGGCTGTTTTCATAAGCTACACTTTTGTGATCATTTTGATTCATCAGGATGAGTTCATGAATATCCGAGGCTTGGACATAACAGAACAAACCTCACCCACCACGTGTACGAAAGTGGTTCACTGCAACTAAAGCATGGAAATGCAGGTGGAGTGTGAATGAACAGTCCGATACCTGATGAGGTTGATGTGGTTGTTGAAGCCTCGACTTAAACTCCGAGCAGGCATTTGGTCTAACCACAGGACCGGTTGGTCTGGATCCGCAATCCTAGGCACACACACAATATCATTTAACAAACTGAGAATGAGAACACAAGATGCTGCAGATTTACTCAATGACCGACAACCTTGTAACAAAGCATTATGTAACATAGTGTATGCCATTCCCAATTTTCTGTAATTTGTAATAAACCATTACATAATGTGGAGTTATTGCGTATTTCAGGGTTTTTTTTGTTGCCGAAATTTAATAATTCAAAGCAACTCATTGTACAGATGTTATCTTATATCTTTATGCAGATTGCACAACTTCCTATTTCTGTCAGAATGTGAATTACTGATACAGAGGTATATTGGTTATTGTAATTTTTTAAGTTTATTGTATATTCAATTTTTTTTCCTGCTCCATTTTCTTGTTTATCATGTTGGTCTTTTGTCACATTTTGTCATTCTTTGTTTATTTTCAGATATATTTTTTGTTTAGTTTATTATAGATTTTTTGTTTATTGAATATTGCCAGCATTTTCTATCCTCCAGTTATTTTTTTTACGTTTATTGTGTAATACGGATTTTCTATTTCTATTCTTATTATTGACATTTTTTTTTTTTTTTAAATGTGAGCTACTGTTTCAATTTACAATTTTCCTCTCTGGATAAGTAGTCTATCCATCTTTTATGGAATTACATACCAAAAATGCCATCTTAATTTATTACATTAAGTTATTACAAAATGTTTATTATTATAAAATGCCGCAAGTTGTGTTATAACATAATGCATTACAAATCTTAACACACACACACACACACACACACACACACACACACACACACACACACACACACACACACACACACACACACACACACACACACACACACACACACACACACCTTCTCCATTTGACCGCTATATCGAACATGTCTCTCCATTGCATCTGTCTGGTCTTGCCATTGACACGCACTTTGGAGTTGCTCCACGTCCTGTGCATGGCCTGCATCACCTCCAGGGTGGCCAGGCCCATGGCTGGTGGCAAGATGAACATATTAAAGATGAACCGGGGGAGGGGGGGGGACTCAACATGTTGACATGCAACAGTTTTCGGTCTCCATAGCTGTAACTCGCGAAACTGTAACAACCCTTTATAACATCAGCAGAATAGTCATTAAACTAATCAAAGTGACTGCAGAGACGTTTTCATATGAGGGTCGCTGGACTACCACAAGTCGGGAGTGTGTGGTACCTCTGTGTATCCTCTTGTTGGGCAGGAACCCCGGCGTGTTATACTGCATGAGTGCCCCCAGGTGATCGGCGGTGCAGATGAGCTTCTGGACCTCGCTGCTGTAGCTATCAAAGTTCTGAGGTAGGACATCCCTAGGTAGGAGGAGGAGGAGCGGAGAGGAGTAAATGACTTGAGCTTGTTTTCGAGATTTGGAGAAACTCCATGGAACTTAATTGACCTGTGATCCACCCGTGTGATCACGGGATGTGATCATGGGGACAATGCAAGCACAATATATTAAGTGTCTAGCCAGTACAGACAGCGCATTGTGCGGATAGCAGTTCCGTGGGACCCACTTGATGTGCGGTTGCAGGCCTGGCTGCTCCTCATAGTCCTCTATGAGGAAGGGCAGGTTCTTGGCCCAGTGGTTCTTGAAGTTCCCCGGAAGGTCCTGGTCCACATTGTACTCTGCCACCGGGACGTCCAGGTGGGAGTGCAGGTAGCGAGAGTACTCTGGGGGAGAGCGAGAGAGAGGGAGAGGGAGAGGGAGAGGGGAAGGTAGAGGGAGCGAGAGAGAACATGCCATTGGTTTATCAACTAAAAGGAATGATCACGATGTTCAATAGAGTCAAGTCAGTTTGAGTTGACTACATAATGTGTGCAAAAGACAAAAATAAAAAATTGAAACAGTTGAAAAATTATACAGTAAGTATATTTGGGCTCTAGGGGGGTAAAACAAGGTAAAATAATTGAATGAATGAAACCTGAATTAAAAAAGAAAAAAGAAAAACAAGCAGAAGCTTTGCACTTTAACCTCACTGCCTTAAAAAAACTTGTATTAAAGCAGCAAATCTTGTCTGCTCTTCAAAGTTATCAATTTCCCTCAAAGAAATCCCCAGAATTAGCCATTTAGTCTCAGATGGCTGAAGACATTTTCTCAATGCTGGCTGAATAAAGGCACAATTTCAGCCCATTTTAGTTTCAAGAAAGATCTAGTCTTTGTTTTCAAGATGTTCTGGCTTGTTAAGATTTAATTTGAAACTTAAAGAGATCTAAAATAGTCTGTCTGGAATGAACTTTATGCATGAACAGGTCTTTGTGTGCCAACACTTTTGCTTCCACAGGACTGTCCCACTGTAGCCCCTTCAACACAGCCTGTTCAAGGCAGGAATGTTGCGCTATTATCCCGCCTCGTTGTTCTGTGTAAGAGGTACGAGCACGGAATGGGGTCACACATTGTTGATCCACCTCTGAGCCAGGCAGCAGAGGTTGTCAAAGAGGAAAAATGGGGCCAAAACAGCGTCTGTATAAAAGGCACAGCCGGCGTGACGCGACACGGTGTGACGTTTTGATGATCTAAATATAATAATAATAATAATAATAATAATAATAATAATAATAATAATAATAAACTATTAGGGCTGCAGATATTCCTCTATAATCCCATTTGAATTTGTATGCTTTATTATTTTTAATATTGTAATATATTCAAAATATAATGCTCAAATTTAGTTTATTTATTCCCACATGGAGAAACAATCCAAAAAACGTCTTAATTCTCGTCAGAGCTAGGAGCATGGAGTCGGTTCCCACATTAGATGGCTGTTATGGATACGGTACGGTGGGCTCCGGTGCCGTCGTAGCCGGTGGCGGTGGCCGGCCGCCCAGAGCAACTAAGCACTGTCTTAGCCCGAGGCTACAGCGTTTATTAAATTAAGTATAAAATGATGTCATCATTTAAAATAATAACTTAATCAAGTAAGTATTATTCTCATCAACTGTATGTTAGACGTCAAACTAGAGGCCGACGCTGTTGTGTGACACGTCACGCCCCATGGTCAAGGCACTATGCCGGAAAGCCGGCATCGATTTAAAATCACACATGGGGGAGGCATTATGCCGTCTTTGTTTGGTTCAGTGTAAAAGAGCAAGGCCGTGTCAGAAACAGATCTACCTTACGGCAGTATTCCAGGATCTCTGTATAAAAGCAGCTTGTAACAACTCCCTTGTATTTGCAGTTAAATTCATTTTAAACAAAATACAAAAGCAAAAGCAGGCCAAGCGCACACCCACCTCTGAGGTATTTGACTTTGAGGTATTCAGAGCTGGCCTTCTGGCCCAGGAGGGGGTCGTTCAGCATCACCTTGGTCTGGGCCTTGATGCCCTCGTAAAACTGGCCCATGGCCACGTGGCTCAGGCCCTTCATGTACTGGCACACCTCGTTGTACGGCTCCAGCTGAAGACATCTCTGAGAATGCAAATGGAGGGAGAGAAGGATTGCTGAAGATGAGAGTTTTATGTTGGGGTGTATGTACAGTTTTTGTACGTACACTCCATGTATTTAGGCATAATTACACAACTTCCAATTTATGTCAGAATGTGAATTGTTGATCCAGAGGTATATTATTAATTGCAATATTTTCTTTAGGTTTATTGAATATTGCCAATTGTGTATTGTTCATTTTGAGGTTAATTGCATATTGACAATTTGTATATTTTCTAGCTAATTCTTAGAATTATTCAATGATGCCATCTGTTTTCTATTTTTATTCGTATTACTTTAACTTTATTATATTACTTATTGATTTTATTTTTTTATGTGAGTGATATTGCATTTCCCTCAGGGGATATATATAGTAGCTATCTTTTATGTAATTACCCACCAAAAATGTTGTTTAAAAGACCAGTGCAAATGCTACACACCCAGAAATGCACTGAGGATACAACCACTCAAGCCACTTCTGGAAGTGGCGTCTGCCCACAGTGGCATGTTGTGTAATTGTTTACTCGTCCCCTTCCCTCCTCCGATCCTGCCACAAGTTATAGGCTTCAGGCGCGTCGGAAACGACCGTGATTGCCAATGCTATGCGGTCACCTCCTGTTGCTCACCACCGTTACTAGACCCGAAACAAGCATCCTACCGTTATCTGTAAGCTGCTCGGTTTGGTCTCTGGTTCCTTGTGGTGTATGACTTCTAAAATTAGGACCTCGCAAAACCACATTCTTCATAACTACGCCCAAGAGTGTCGAGACGTTAAGCAGAGGAGAGGAATGGAGACTTGACCCGAGCGAGATCCAACTTACAAAAGGTGTGATCGGAGCAGACGCAGACCGTACCTTAAAGTTGCCGATGGCTTCCTGGAGCGAGCCGTGATGGTACAGCATCATGCCCCGAAGCTGCAGGGACTGGATGTGGTTCTGGTTCAGCATCAGGGCCTTCTGGAAGCTCTCCATTGCCGCCTCAAAGTCGCCCAGCTCCCTTGAAAGGACGGGGTGAGGACGGGAGGTGAAGTTGCTGGTGGGGAAAACAGTAACCCTGCGTCCAAAATGGCCTGCGTACTATCTTTCAGCGTGAGTTAAGAGAACAATGTATTTTTGGAGATACGGAGTCGTCATACAGCCACACAACTTCCTTTCAGCACGTTGCAGATTGATGACAATGGCTATCACTTTCAGTGAAGTAAGTGCATTTGGCTAAATTGGCCTTTTTAGGCCACTTTCACGGCAAAACCCATGTTTAGTGATAGATTTTGTCAGTGCTCAGTTCAACTCGTGGACCTTGTTAAAGAGTTGTTTGCGCCAGCGTTGGATCTTTGAAGTTATCACTACTTTAATACAGTAGAAATTGGGCCAAACTGGTCTTTTTCGGCCAATGCCAGGCTAAAAGGTATGTTTAGGGAGATGTCATAACGCTCAATTAAGTGTTCACTAAATGTAAAAATACTGGCTTCAACTAGTGTATCTTGCTGAAGTGTTTGCATCAGTTTTAGATGGTACTAACATGGATTTTTGAAGTTATCACAACTTTTAGTAAAGTAAGTGTGTGTTGGTGAGGCGGGAATCAAATGATCTTTCACCTCATAGAGGTTACGCACAGCATTTAAGGACTTTTCCAGAATTGTCAAAGTGCAAAATAAAGCTTATAAAGACTCGCAATTATGTCAACCAAAGTATGCCATTTGTCATTTTCTCATCATCTACTGGCACTATGCATTATAGAAACATATTCCAGCTTTTTCCTGGTGTCCATTTAGATTCAGAAAGCATTTCAAACATTAAACAACACATTAAAACTCAGGCTTGTTTAAAACTTTTAAGACTTTGCAGGAACTCTGTGTTTTTGTGGAAGTATGTTATTGGTACACAAAAACAAAAATCTATTTAAAAAGCTCATGGCACTGGAGCCGTACCTGTAGGCCTGTCCGAGGCTCTTGTACGCATCTATGAAGTCGGACTTCAGCTTCAGAGCCTCTTTGAACGTCTCTATGGCCTCCTGAAACATGGCGGAAAAAAAAGGAATAAAAAATGTGGGTATGGGGGTATGGTAGCTCAGGAGGTAGAGCTGGTGGTCTAGTGATCCAAAGGTTGCTGGTTCGATCCCAGGCTCCTCCTGCTTGCATGCTGTAGTGTCCTTGAGCAAGACACTTAACCCCTAATTGCTCCTGATGGCTGCGTCCGTCGGTCTTTGAACAATTGTAAGTCGCTTTGGATAAAAGCGTCTGCTAAATGACTAAATGTAAATGTAAATGTAAAATGAAACGCACATCGGTACAAATGAGGACCCTGCTGAAAATATGACACAGTGGATGACGGCGCGAAAAAGACTTCAAGGCGTAGTGGTTTGTTTTTTCTATAAGGGACTTTACACGAACACTGCCCTCAGGAAGGGTGTGGTGCTTCTAGCGCAGTTGCTAAAGCGTGATATTAGCTGGCTATGTCGACATGAACTCCTCTCGTTATTCAATTATGAAGTGGGATTTTATTTTTTGATAGACTTAATTACAGTAGAAAGAGTCCTCCATCTCAAATATATTTACTCTTTTGTGAAATCTTACACAGATGACACCAAATGATCCTTTTACGAGCTGCTATCCACCAAAAAGGAAGAAAGTCACGCCACATTTTAGTAACTTTTTTTTTCTCCCCCTATTGCCAATCTCAGATTGGCTACTTGTGTCGATAACACAATCTCTGATGGAGGACTCAAGGCCGGCAAGCACGGAATGCAAACAAACCCAATTGTTTTCAGTTGCTAGCATCCAAACCTGGTCACAATCCCTCACCCAAGCATGGCAACATATAACATTATGGGGCGGCTACACGGACACAGAATAGGCCTAATCTTAGATAAAACACACTTTTATCACACATTCTGGAAAAACTCAAATGGCCTTTCGCAGTAATGGTTTAAAATAGTCTCAGACTTGCCCTAGTCTGGGTTTAAGAGGCAGCTTTATCTTTGGATTAATGGATGTGGCCTCCAGGTCGATCTGGTTGATCTGGACTAAGACCAGCACCGAGACCAGACAGAAGGAGCTGACTAGTCCTTAAAGGAACATTATGTAACTTTTTTACCTTAAAATAACAGCTTCAAAATAATTTTGATGGCACACTGACTTGTGGAGAATGGCACCTCTTTCACCCCCCCGAACGCCTGTTCTTGCACTATGTAACTTTTGTGTTCGGGTTCGAAACCGGGAAAGGTACGTGACTTGCTTGGTGGCTCAGGGTTCCTGTTAGCCGGTAATTACTGTTTTTTTTGTCATGTAAAATAAAAAAACTTGACTGCTTGTCGAGTGCTCGCAGATGCCAGCGAGCTACCAATCGGGTTTAATATCTGGTTGTGTCGGGATCAAGTCGGGAGTGACGCAAGGAGCTACAGCCAATGAGAGCAGACACAAAGCAAGGGGGGAGGAGGAGCCGGGAAGGAGGGACGGAGAGATGGGAGTGCACGGAGCAGCAGCCAGAAACACACACCATAACTATTTTACTTTTCTTCTCTAGGTTTTTAATATATTTACTATTTAAATTCTGCTTTTGTTCGTTTTTTTACAGTGATGAAGAAACAAATAAAAGTTGAATCATCCGCATGGTCCCAAAACTACTCAAAACGTCATTTGGAGACCAGACAGACCCGTCGGGGTTTCCTCCTGGTGAAAGTTGGTTGCAAAGTTTGGTGGTTGCAAATTTCCCCGTCGTAGGACTAATAAAGGTTTATCTTATCTTAAAGATCTTTTAATGTGTGTCCCCCTGTCACCGATCAGCCATGGAGCGTGAAACCACAACGACTGCAAGATTCCCGATCAGAAGACAGGAAGTTGTGTGGTGTGAACACTACATCGATCTGTTGACGTTGAAAGTCGTGTAGTGTGTCCATAGCATTACTCGTTAATGTAATGTTTTGTATAACTTGTTTTCAATGATGCACTGAAGTAACACGTGTCAAATATCAATATAAATGACATTTATCTTTATTTCCCAATTCAGGGATTATTTCACACAAGCAAGCTTGAAATGGATGAAGAAAAGTGACATTGAATTTTAAAGATTCAACATTTTGCACGCACCTTGAGCATGCCTCTGTGGAAGAAGGTAAGGCCTTTGTACAGCATGGCGATGGGCTGGTTCTTTTTCAGGTCCAGGGACAGCTGGAAGTCCTCCATCGCCGCCACATAGTCCTGGAGAGTGGGGCACGAAAAACATTGTCGACATCCTGTGTAAAACTGCTCATGAGGATGGCGACACACACACGCACACGCACACACACACACACACACACACACACACACACACACACACACACACACACACACAGACCTCTGATATGAAGAGCAGCGTCCCCCTGTGTCGGTAGAGGCGTGCTGAGGGCTGCAGCTGAATGGCTTTGGTCAAGTCCCCCAGCGCCTCGCTAATGCGGCCCAGTGGAGACAGGATCTACACACACACACACACACAGACACACAGACACACACACACTTTGGGTTTCCAGACTACTTTAGCAATACACTTCTACAGCACAGAGCATTTTCGTTTTCAACTGTCTCAACTTCTTTTGAAGACGTTTGTGGCTCACTGTGTGACCGAAAATACAAAGCAAAATGCAAACGTAAACCCAGACAAAATAACATTAAATGTGTAATAGGTACAGTGGAAATTTCCGAGAAAACTATGAGCGCGTCGTTGCGTTGAGTTCCCTTTTTTTAAGGTTTATTTATGGAACTCAGTGACAGTCTGAGTTCTATCTGAGTTTGTTTAAATGATGACTCACAAATGTTGAAAATCAAAATGTCAGTATTCTTCTTGGTGCTCTACCCAAGAGCCAGTTGTCAGTATTTTTTCCTTGGTCTGACGATAACAAAATGAATGAATGAATGAACGAATACATTTGTATCATTTTTTAGTTTCGGTAATCTTAATATCGTCATGCATTGCGACACCTGCGTAACAATTCAAATTCCGATGTTTGCAACATTGTTCGACCCAACTCAGAATCATTACACTGAACTATGTAGTTATATGAACAACATGTTAATATAATATATCCAAAAATAACATATCCAACAGTAAAACTTCAGATTTTTCTAACATGTCAAAAATGTCACCCAATATGTTGTTATTACCATTAACTTAACTTAATAGACACTATGTAATAACAAAAGTAAGAGTAATAATAACAGAGTCCTAGCCCACCGCCTTTCCACACCAGAAAATCACCATAACTCACAACAACAATTTCATGGTAAAATATTGACAGCATTTTGACAGTTGGTTTATTTTCGCATATACATACAGTATCTATATTGTATAAGTATATACATAACGCTATGAAGGGTCTTCGTCTCACCTCGGCTCTCTGCTCGTAGACCTCAGGCCAATTGGGCTCCAGGGTTATGACCCGGCTGAGCTCGTACAGCGCCAAGTCAGCGTTTTTGATGTCCTGGAACGGAAACAGGGCACAAATGAGGCCTGGAAGGCATGTAACGTTATGCTGGTGCAACAAAGAAAATAATAAATGGATGAATGAATGAATATAATAAAAATAAATAAATAAACAAACAAACAAACAAACAAACAAATAAATATAAACCCATTCATAATGTGGATAAAAAGAATAAAAGCCATTTTAGACCATTTTTGCCATTTTTTGGCAAACGCTTTAAACATTTTTGCCACCATCTGTTAAATGAGTCCAACGTCGGCTCATGCTAGAATTTCCCTTTAAGCCAGAGGGGCAGAATATTATCAGGGAATTGTGTCAACACGTTTTTGTCAAGCAGGGCGAGGGGAACCACAGAGGCAACAGAACCGGGGTGCGCCGGACTTTCTCAACTCGCCGAAGCGGCCAGACTCTCGACTAATCCGAGGAAATCCGATCAGATCAACACCAATTCTAGCCTCATTGCCACGGCCGCCTTAAAGCCAAGGGCTGCGATTTACAGCTTTGAATAGCCTTGATCTGGCCTGATCAGACCGCACACACAGCAGCAAGAATCCATCATTTCGGGGCGCCATATGCTCCTAAATAAATCAACAGGAAGTAGTAGTCCCTTCTCCGATTGGGTCACAAAGAGAAGTTGGTTCATTCAGGCGGCACCGTGGTCAGTTCGTAGCCGACAAGACAAGGCTCCGATATCTTTGACTAGGGAGTCAGAGCTAGTGTTAAATTGTTCCCAGGGACACTGATGTAACAGAGGAACATTGTTCTTCAACTTAACAACCAATGAATGCCGTTTTGGCGTTCAACATGACCTTGATTGGTGGATTTCCTTTACCATATGGACTCAAAGGTTTGGTCATCGGACAATCTTATGATGCCATATCACATTAAAGCAAATCTATAATAGAATTCCGTCTCCTCTATATCGCCGCCTCCGTTTTCGCTATTCATCAGGATTACCTTTCATATACCTTTAGATACCTTTTATTATTGATTTTCTTAATACAATATTGTTGTTGTTACTTGATCTCTGATTGTTTTCCATTTCATGAATCCCTTCCTTGATTATAATATGTGCTGAGACTCGAATGATGCGGTAAAACTTTGGTGAAACTCTCCAAGGCCCCCATAGGCACTTTTCACTTTCAAACTTGTAACTGTAGCAATGGATCAATATCATCGCTCACACGCTCTCGTATGAGATTGATAACCATGTCACTCACCTGCAGACTCTTTTTCCCGTAGGCAATACCTCTGCCGTAGATGGCACTGACCAACTCCGGGTCGCCCTGGACGGAGGACACGAAACAAATTCCTTGCATTGCTTATCCTATTCATTTATTTTTTATCTGTGCAGGATGATAAGAGTGTGATTGATGTGTAAAGTGAATGCTAACAGACCTGTAGGAGGAGGGAAAAGTGTTGGATGGCTTCATCATAAAGTCCATTGCCTATCAGCACGTAGCCTATAGCTGCGATTACAGGAAGCCGGAATTAAACAGTATTATGTATATAAACATATACACACATTTTAAGATACTGACTGGAGAACCGTGTCAAAAGCACACAAGAGGTTTGCCATGTACGTCTTACACTTGGTTCTATATGAATTTACCAAGCTCTTCATTCGTGCCGTGGTTTTCAACGGGGAAAGGGAATTTCTTCTGTTCAATAAACAACTTGGCCTGACTCTGCAAGAGATGAGGAGAGAGAAACTCCAATGTGAAAGAAACCAAGTCCAGCATGTACATTCAAACAAAGAAGTAAAACAAGGAAGATGTGAAGTTCATTCATCCTGACAGCCCATTTAGCGGCATTAAAAATAGATAAATGAATATATTTGTAGAATCTGAGGCTAAGGTGGTTGGTTGACGGTAAACAGTCTACTAGAAATACCGCTCATAGTCAAGGTGGTGCGCAAATCCCATACTGTTTGATTTTCTCTGAGAGTTTGCAGACTTTTCCCATTGATGTCCTCAAGCTTTGTAGACTAAAAGCTAATAAATTGGCAGCTCGTTCAAAATTAAATCTTTGTTGTTTTTTTTTGTTGTTTTTTTAATGGATTTTCTGGGAGTTTTTCCTTGTGAAATTGTGAAGGGTTCATGGGCTATATAAATAAATAAGCTTAAACTTAAACAAGGGAAATAAACATTTCCTTTGGTAAATTCCCGTCACGTTGACTCAGAGATAAAAGATGTTTTTATCTCAACACCATCACGTGCTAGAGATAAAGACCACGGTGTAAGCAGAGCTGTTGAAAGTAAAGAGAATAAGCTCTACATAGGTGCCAGCTCAAAACCAAAAACCCAAATGTCAGTTTCGTGCTTCTTTGGATTTGTGTGGGGGTACACCACAATCTTACCAGGATCTTCTCGGCGTTGAGCGAGAAGATCGACTCACAGGGGGGGTTGCTTCCTTCTTCGCAGTCCGGGTCCTCCAACTGCAAAATGGAGGACTCTGCAAAGACATGCTGAGCCTCATTATGGTGTGGAAATCTCCTATGGGCAGAATGAACCCACCCCGCCCCCCCATCTCTCACCTGAACACTATAGAATGTCAAAGCTGGGTGTGAACTCTGCACAATACGCCCGCTGACAGCGAAAGTGGATTAGAAACAAAAGAAACACGATCTGGTGGCATCCTGAATCTGAGAAAGCGATGCATCTCAGACGCTCATTATGAAGCATATGCCTCAGCAAAAGTGCCTTGTATGGCATTTGCAATTGAAGAATCACCAACAAAACTAGAAACTAGAATTACCACGTTGCGGTTGTATGCCTCTGCTAACCAGTGAAGTTGCAGTTGACCAACTCCATGTCTGTCCAGACTAATAATATATGTATTTAAGACATTGAAGGAAATTCATAAAGGTATTAAGTGTATTTTTTGGGGCGAAATGGAAGTTATCACTATATTGACAAAGTGGCCGTCCACGGCTGTCGCCAGCGCGGAGGCATTGAAAGAGAAGCGCTTGAGCAATGATCAAGTAACCCTAATCCTAAATTTGATT
This sequence comes from Zeus faber, assembly GCF_960531495.2. Classification (NCBI taxonomy): domain Eukaryota; kingdom Metazoa; phylum Chordata; class Actinopteri; order Zeiformes; family Zeidae; genus Zeus; species Zeus faber. The sequence continues at coordinate 22,134,733 of NC_137189.1, forward strand.
AGGCCACGGGCCCCATTTGATAAGGTCTTGTATTCTTCTATACTGAAGTTAGAGAGAAAATGCATTTTGTTGTCTCAGTACTTGTACTCTGTGCAATGACAATTAGTTGAGCCAAATCTAATCTAATCTAAAACTAGGATAAAATCAGCCATTACTGAATATTCTATGATGGTGTAAACATCTCGTAAATGTATGTAATATAGTGTACAATGTCATCAATTCCGTAATAATTTATTCATCCTTACTATTTGCACACTACTGTACCTCTAAGGAAACACTGCTGGCCTGTTGCACTCATTCAAAATACTGTTATGACAGATCCTACTTGCTTTGATTTTTTTCCCCTATTTTTTACGTTTTACAGTGTTTTCTAAATGTCTTGCACAAAATTAAGATTTTCTAAGGAGCCTGATTCAGATGTAATAACGGCAATAATGACTAGTAATAACTAGTAATATGTTTTTTTCCCCCCTGGTTGACCACTGCTATAGATATCAGTGAAACTAGGATCAAAACAGTCATTATTCTACATTGTCTATGAATAATCTATAAATGAAATAACGGTGAAGTTTAACTATTGATCGTTTTGCTTGGGACTCCACTGGAGCCTCTTCAAGGACCCCCTGGGGAATCCCCAGACCCAGCGCTGAGCACCGTCCTGCTCTAATCGGCGCAAAGCGATCACAGGAAGCGGGCATGATCTGGTTTGTTGATCCGATGACCGAGGAGCACCAAGGGGAATGGAACAGCCCCAAACGAGAGGGAAAGCAGCCCACAGGCAACCCGCCGGGTAACGTTAGCATACAAACCGGGGGTGGGGAGGGGGGGGGGGGGTGTGGGGGTGGGGGTTAGCTCCCTCTTACCGCAGTCTGCCGCGTATTCCTCCCACTCTGAAGGCGAGCTGCAGCCATGCTTGTGCAGTTCGCTGTTGAAAAAGGTGAGAGTGGAGAAGTATTCCGTGGAAAAGGTCGCTCGACACAGGCAGAGCACGGAGAGCAGCAGCAGAGCGACAACCCGGCTGGCAGGTGCCATGTTGGGCTCTGTGTGAGTGACGCGAGGCCCGCTGAGCGATTCGTTTGTCGTGAACGGACGACTCGGGCGTCGGGAGTCACTCCGGCGAAAGAGTGGCCGAGCAATTTAATCCTCGACTGGCAAACTGAGAGTAATTACAGGGGCCTCAGTTAAAGTCCAAGGCATTTAAGTGTAATTCGTATGGAATTTGATTCATTCAATCATTTTGAGAGAAGATTTTTTTTTTGTGATTCACACTTTGTGTTCCTTTGCCAAAATCAACACATTTCTTATTGTAATTTTTTTTTTGGAAAATCGTCTGACTAAAATGTTATATATAATATATATATATATATATATATATATATATATATATATATATATATATATATATATATATATATATATATATATTATAACTCTTATAACTTAATCTTTCACATGACTTACTCTTTTCAACGGGGTCACTCCTCAAGAACCGAATCTGAAACAACGGACGAACCTTTCAACACGACTACGTGCGGAACGAAAGCGGAAGCTGCTCCCGTCTCGTGTGGTTCCGCAACGCACACGCCCCCCTCGACAATATTATTATTATTATTATTATTATTATTATTATTATTATTATTATTATTATTATAAGCAGAACACACCATAATACACAAAAACAACGGCTAGGGGTGCAATATTAAACACATGTCAGATTTTCCTTACGGATCATTAATCATTCTCACAGCATTACATTTCACTGCATATATGTATGAAAGTATGTATATGTATGTGACAAATAAAAATCTTGAATCTTGAATCTTGATTTGTGTTTGTGGAATACGAAATCGTTTGGGTAGAAAATGCAATAATGCTGCGTTCCACTGAAGCCCACGGTGCGGACATGATTCAAGACTATTGTCAGACACATACACATGCGATCAGACATATAGTGAAAGGTCATTCCAACGCACCCGGTGATAATGCGCAATAAGTACTAAACTGAGACATTTGCTAAGTCATTACAACCTAACCAAACTAACTGAACTAAGTGATTCCTAAGGCGTAATGCAGTTAGTCAATACAATAAAACAAGATCTCAATGGAATGCAGTATAATATCGGGGGGGAGAAAATAAATGAAACGAAAGCTTCTTTTTTTTTTTTTTAGCTGTAGATCGTTTTTTTCCCCCCACAAACAATACACTTGGCATAAGTTACAATGACAATTAAAAAAAATTAAACCATTTCTCGGGAATCAACCGAACTGGCAGGGTCCGTGCGACTACAATTCCCGGCATGCTCCGCGAGGGATCCCGGAAGTAGTTCCTAGATCCGCTGTCAAGCCAGTCGCTCAGCGGCTCCTTAAATCCCACAATGGCTGGAAATGCTTTCAAATGTGTTGAATGTAACGCGGACGCCACTGAGCTGCACAGGGATTACAGCAACGGCATCCTGAAGATAACGATATGCGTAAGATGCTTGATGCGTTTTGATGCCTACGATTTCTTTTTGTGCATGTGTTCGTGGTGGGGGAGAGTGTACAGTACCTGCTACCGCAGTGGTCCCCAACGTGGGGTCCGGGGGGCCACCGGGGGACCTTCTAGAGGTTCTATGGGGTCCCCAGCAACATGGCGAATAGTCAAACGTCGCCTTTATTGAGTTTACAAGACGCTCGCACCGTTAAGGAATGTACACTAATAATACTGATATGTATGGAATTTTGGACTTAATCATACCCCAGGTAAAAAATAAAATCATGGGCTCCCAGGGACAAAATCTCATCAAGTGCATTACCTATTATGTCCAGGATTCTTGCCAAAAGCCCGTGGACAAGTACATCGAATACGACCCGGTCATAATCCTCATCGACGCCATCCTGTGCAAGACACAGGCGTTCAGGCACATCCTGTTCAACACAAGCCTCAATGTAAGTGACGCAAAGTACAACAGCCGCCCCGGCCGTGCGCTGCCGTGTTATCAAGTGTAGGGTGAGAGAACAGGTGTCGTCTGAACCCGCTTTGACCTCCTTCTGCCCCTCCAGATCCACTGGAAGTTGTGCGTCTTCTGCCTGCTGTGTGAGGCGTACCTCCGCTGGTCCCTGCTCCAGGGCCACGAGCCGAGCGGCGACCCCGCGGACATCATCAGGTACACCAAGGAGTGGGACTTCTACGGCATGTTTGGACTGGCTGCCCTGGGTAAGATGGAAGGGTTTACGTACCTTTTATGACAGGGATCCTACCGGCCCTTGGGGTGCTTGAAGTGCTTGAATTTCATCTTGGCGTACCTTGAAGAAATGTAATCCAGCGTGGTTGCATGGTTGATAGAGTGACACTCACTTCTGAGTGCCAGAAGTGAGGCCCGATGAGGAAGCCCAGTCTAGATTAAATTTTCTATTTTGGCAGTTCGTGATGATGACATGTAGCCCATAGTCTCTTCTATATTCTTAAATCTGATAAACATTGACATAAGATTTACATTTTCATTGAAATTATAAATAATGAATTATGATGATGAATATAATAAATTATGTGTACAGTTAGTACAAGTTACAGTATTATAAGTAAGAGTGTTTATATTGTAACTACAGAATATGATATCATAATGTATAATCAATATCATGTAAAAATTCCCTATGGTTTTTATTTTAATATTGCCGAGACAAGAACAAACCGCAAGTCCGTACATTCCTACGGAGAGTCGATTCTGCACATGAAAAGCTCTGATGCGCTGCGGTGCAGAATTTCCGTGTGTGATCGAGGCTCCGGGATTCATTCAAAATGTTCAACTCTAGTAACAAGTTTCAGAGCCGACACTGCATCCGGAAATTACGTTGGTAAAGTTTATTTTTAGAATTGGTTTAAAAACGGTCTCTCTCTCTCTCTCCTACATTTTCTCCCACATATTTTGTGACATGAAACTCAGATGCAGTTCATCCAGCGGCCACTATGAGAAGGATTATTTTTTCTTTGACTGTCAGATGCAGTTACTAATTCGGTTTGAATCGAGTTGAACACCCTTGTCCGTGCATCCCGCAGAGCTGGCGGCGTTCTGCAGTGGCGTGCTCTGCTTCCTGTGGGTGGTGGTGGGTCGCCTGCGGGGGATCCAGCTCCAGCACCGGCTGCTGCTCAGGGCACTGCTGCTGTCCTGCTACGGCAAGGTCCTGCTCATCCCCGCCGTCATTTGGGAGCACGACTACTCGCCGCTCTGCCTGGGCCTCATCAAAATCTTTGTCCTCACCTCTAACTCGCAGGCCATACGAGGTAGGTGTGCCTTTTTTTTAATATTAAATTGTATTTTTCACGCTGAATGCACGTGGGTGTCGTTTTCTCGTTTTGTTTTTGCTTGGACTGGCTGCGTAGGTACGCCATGGGTCTCTACATCACCAGCGTAGCTGGCAGAGGCTGCCGCTGTAGCTTACGTGCACCTCTCCAGAAATGTGACTACAGCATGTAGTCAGACTACATTTTGTGTCAGGGCGATGCAAGACTGCAAGAGCTGTGATTGGTCCACTTTTTTCATGCTACGTAGTTCCAGTGTTTCCAGTTATTTTCTGCCAACAGTGGAAAAATGAAATGGAGCAGATTAGGCTTGGGCAAATTTAAGATTAAATCGTCTATCGGCGATAGACTCCATCGATCGCAACTGACATTGATGACAGACGTTTTTTAATGTTTTTTATCCGCCAGGATTAATCCGAGCATTGAAACGGTGTAAGCGCAGTTCACCGTGTTCTGAAACTGGAGCGGAGAAGGTGGGGGGGGGGGTGGAGGCTAGCCCCCTCTCCACTCAGAGCCGTTGAGTAACCACTGGCGAGTGGGTCTCACTTCCCCGACTTTGAGGGGCAGGTGCTCAAAAAAATAGAAAAGAAAAGGCACATGGGCCCCCAGCTCCAGTTCTAGGTATTTTTTCGCTCTTGGCAAACGCAGAAGCACAGCGGAGCCACTGGGCACACATCGTAGGTGCACCGATGTGCGAGGTTCATGAGGAGTTCCTCATGTATACATCTTGCCCAGACAATCCTCTACCTCGATACCTATTCATGCTTAAAAAAAATGCACCTGATAAAAAGGGCACCATGGTGCACCTCCACCAGCCTGTACCTGCCCCTCAAAATGCAAATCTTGTGATTATAATACAGCAAGATATCGATTTATTTAGTTTCCTTAGTTTCTTACTTACTGGAAAATGAAAAACATGAACCTAACTCTGAAAATTGGAGCAGAGTTAATTTCTTTACTCCTCCAGACAGCGGTGAGCGCCGGCTCCTGTGCCTGTCTTTTTATTTTAGATCTATTTATTTTTGTTTGTTTCTGGGCATGTCTCCCCGTCGCTTTCGGTTGCTTTGGGACTTAATTTAGTCAAAACTGGATGTTTTTGTGTTAATACTTTACTTGTAAATAATAAATCCTGCACTTCTGAAACGGTTAGACTGCATTGGCCACATTACCTTACGTTCTATGCGCACGCAAACCCCGCTGCGGACCCCCCGATAAAATCGCATATATCGCATATACGATATATAATGGTATTGCATAATTGTATATCTCGCTGATCGTTGGGGGGCAGCGATCAGCGACTGGAATTTTGCACCATCGCCCAACCCGAGAGCAGATCGTAGAGAGGCTGGCTGGAGAGGTTCAAAAATATGTAAACTCATATGACACAAGATCTTCTAATTATAAAGACCAACAAACGACACTCAATTTGTGGCGTGAAATATCCGCAAACATTTTTTTTTTCACATTATGTCCGTGCTAAAATAGACTCGACGCTGCTCCAGGGTTTTGGTGGTCTAACGTGCGTAATCACCAACGCTGACCATAAATACAAGCACCGGTGTGGACACCTCGGCGTTACCTACGGCACTTATTTGACGCAGAACTATAAAGCTGCCTTAAGACGTCTCTCAGCATTATGGAGAATGCCCCAAGAGACATGATGGATTAAAGTTCTCCTAGAAGTAACTTTATTACAATTATCCCTACAAACAATCAGATATTGCTCACTTTGTTTTAAACAAACAAATGAGTAAAAGTCACACTACGTGTAAATAGCTAAATGGCACATTAGACAGACTTCCCACTCTTTCTAGCTCTATTAGTAAACACAATAGACCTGAGGGCAAAAAGAACTTGAACCTTTATTGGACCGGGAATCGTGAACCAGAGAGCACTCTACCTCTCCTGCGTCAATAATGTACCTTCTCTGTATTATCTATTCTCGGAGTTTCGAGAGACAGGAACTCTTGCAGCTGGAGCCTCATTTTCTTCTTCTCTTTTTTTCTGTCTCCTCTCCTCTCAGTCATCCTGAACAGCAGCAGACGTCTGTCCCTGATGGCGGTGGCCTCAGGTCTGCTGTCGGAGACCTGCTCGGCCAGGGCCTGCAGGAGGCTTCCGTGGAGCATTCAGGACTTTTTGACCTTTTAGGGGCCCGGCGGCGCGGTCTGGGCTCGACCGGCTCTCTGGCTCTCGGTCCAGGAAGGGATCTATCTGCCTGTTGGTGTTTACAAGCCGTTGCTCCAGGAAGTCTGTAAGTGACAGGAAGCCGGTTCATTTCCGATGTCCACTCACGACGGGAGAAGACAGAAGACATGGAAACAATGTTCTTCTTGGTGCAATTGCGATGACTCTCGGGGACAATGGATACACGGGGCGTTGATTCCTACTCTGCTCAACCTTAGTTCCTAGGGAAAATAGAGGAAAACCGACCGCCACAGTCTCAGTGTTCTCAATGCTTTATTAAAGGTGACTTTGTCCAGCTACAGGGACTTAACCAAGAAAAACGATGCGTGGAAATAGCGTCGATGATAAGCCATGTTGTTTTCACAGTGATGTAAACATCTTCATCATCAGCGTATCATGGAAATGAATGAAAAGAAAACACGTGGATGTTAAGCTTGCTGGCCATGTTGGTTTTTTTTGTCAAATGTAGCTGAAATTGTCAAGCAATACATGTTTTGAAGGGATTGTATCTTTCTGCTCTTTAAGGAATGACGAAAACTCAAGGCCATGAGGTTGCAAATGGGACAAACTGCCGGCTCTCTTGTTTGGACAGGAATTTGCCAGCGCGCTGCACATTCTTTTGCTCATTGGCTCGAGTGCTTACGCTTACCTTAACTCTCTCCTGCCCTTCCTATTACAAATCATAGTTCTATAAAGTTATCTTCATTTATTTTTTTGGGGGGGACATTTGACTCTGACAAGAGAGAGGGATGATTCTTGATTGCCTCAGGTGTTTTCTTGGGTGTTGGGTAAACTTGTTCTCTTCAAAATGATGATTCAACGATGCACTGCACTATTACAACTATTACTACTACTACTGAATCAAACTGGACATGTATGGGTGTGTGTGCGGGTTTACCCAGCAATTACGCCAAGCTACAGCCGCTGGAATGCGGCACGGGGTCCCGCCGAGGTCACCTCGGCCCCGATTGGACTAGACGTCTGTGGCGACTTAGGGGGTATTTACACACACACACACACACACACCAGCCTTCGGTATTGGCTCCGTCCCAAACAAAGCCGGACACGCGACGGGATGAGGGAAGCTGTTTTCCAGTAGGGAAGATGTAAGGCCTATGGTGGGGTTTTTTTTTTCCTTTTTTTTTAACTGATGCTCAAATCTTATACAGGTCTTGCACCAATGATAATAAAAATGAATCACTGCTTTTACTTTTCAAGCCACAGGAATTTGTGTTTTGTTTTTGGTGTCACAGATGCCCTCCTCGAGCCAGAAAAGGTTTTAAAAACAATACTGTATCTTCTCAATCGAGATGGGCTTGAAGGGTTTAGAATTGTGCATGCGTCTGATTATTCAGCTTGTGTTGAGAAATTACATCTTTAACTATATTGAAAAACTGTTAATTCCAGGGATTTCTTTGAGGACAATTCATATTTTTTAAAGGGAACAGCAGAATCTGAAAGCAAAGATTTCAAGACGTGTGATAATTTCTATTGCATTTGTTTTTTTAATTCGATAGATGTAAATCTCACCCCTTTGGCAGATCAAGTATTGGATTCACCGGGTGCATTGCATTGGCATTTCACTGCATATATGTATGAAAGTATGTATATGTATGTGACAAATAAACCTCTTGAATCTTGAACGTTCGGAAACCATATTGAAAAGCAATTGTCAAATTGAAACGGTTCCTGCTCAAGTTTCTCTCTGAGACCCTATTGAACCCTTTCTACTGGAAAGTATACCTCTAAATTCACGCTTCATTTGACCGAAGAAAGAATGCGAACTCCCCTGCACAAACACGCGTGTGAGGCTTGCGTACGTGTCCACGCCCACGGGTGTGCGACAGGCCCCCGAGCAACAGACAGCTGAGTTTGACAGCACAGCAGTTTGGAATGTTTTTGCTGTGTCCTCGCCCCTGGGTGGATCCGTGCTCCCATAACATTTGTGGGGGAAAAGTGAAAATATCCAAAAGAATAAATTACATTTTGGGAGAGGAAATAAAGGAAATGTTTCATAAAATGGAATCATTACATGTTCACCATCACTGGCTAGTTCCCTGTGACTGAAGTAGTTGTTTCCTAGTCACAAGACGGTTGCAACGCTCTTGATTTGAAATAAGAAGTACATTTACTTTTTATTTAGAAGTGTTGCGTACAAAATTTTTTGAGTGTCAACGATTACATATGATAGTCTGTCTGATCCAACCTGTTTCAGGAATCCGTTCAGCAAATTGGCCTGGGTGGGTCACTTAGGCATGCGAGCGTTTGCATTGCAATCTAACTAATGACATCAGCCTTAAGAGGAATCACTGCACAGCTATTAATGTTATAAATAATATTATTAATGTTATTCAACACAAGTTTATTCCCCAGGGGAAGGTCTCTTCATTGAGAAACAGTCACTGTAGTGGGATATTTTGAATCTGCAAATGTGCTTCCTCTGGTACGTACAAAGTGACCCCTGTAGACGTTTTCCCCTACAAATAGAGAAATTATGCATTGGATGAATTTCAATGAAAATTGAATTGGACAGACTATTGAAATATTGGAATATTGTTGATTTGGTGGGTTAGGCTAAGGCAAGGTATCCCTTATACACATGTAATGATCTGGAAAGAAATGGTCTGGAAAGAGCAGAAGAGTGAAGTGGGTGGTTCAGACTGTCTGAGAAGTATTTCATGTTCGCTTTGGCTTGTATTTTCCACAGTCACCCCACACCCAGTCCTGTGATCCCCACCATGCTATTGCACCAACACGTCAAGCACGTTGCACTCTGCATGTGTGTACGCCTGGGCGGGGACAAAGAGTATGGATATTGTGATGCACTCAAAACACATCTCTTGGATATTAATTGTGGACCTCAAGTGTGCTCTCCTCAGGAGTCTGCAACGTGCACCAACGAGAGTGACGCGCACCTAGGATGCAGCTCTCTCCGCTCAGATTACTCTCTAATCTGCTCCTAATAGGTTTTGGTGCACGGGGCCCGTGCTCCGAGTGGGGGGAGGAGGGAGGGCTTTGATAGCAGAAAAGAGATAAAAGAGAGGCGAAGGGATTAGAAGGGCAATTTTTGGTCAATGTTTTTCTTCCATCACTCCGCACGAAGTAATAGTTGAGATATTTGCTTTTCCTCAGTGGAGAGGTTCTGTGTAATGTCCATCCGTTCTCATTAATCAGTTGGTAACGAAAACACCATTGAGACTGCCAGGGATTTTGGGCCCCATGAAACGGTATCACATTGGGCCCCACAACCAAAATGTACTTAACGTTCTAGTATTTCTTTAGGGCCCCTGTCAGTCACAGGCTGGGAGAATCGTTCTAACTTCCAACACATGGGATTTTGTCCTTAATGGCAGGCCATGCACCATCTGTACAGGACTGATATGGATGTGTTAACTGGAACAAATCCCAGCTTAGAGAAGAGAAATTAAGTCAATGACCCCCATGCGCTTATTTTTTACACAAGTCTATTGGACACACAAACAGGCTGGCTGTTAAAAGCACTTGCATTAGCCTGGTAGGCCTACTACGTTGATGCTTTTCCGAAGAGGAAATGATCAAGGTCCTCCCTTGAGCACCTTTCTTTCAGCCATTCATTTAAAGTGGAACTGTGCCAAAACGTTGATCGATGCACAGAATTCAAAATCCAGGTGGGATGTTTTCAGGAAATGTGGGAAGAGAAGAAGAAAAAAAATTGAAAGAAAACGAAAATAACTGGGGCATAAGACCGAGAGAGAGAGAGAGAGAGAAACTGGGCCAACCGCACAGTGCACTGGATTCTGTGCTGCATTTTCTGTAGAGCGAGAGAAATCTCTAAATAAGTGTAAAACATTCCAAGCTGAAATAATTTAAATCCAAACTGCAAATGTCACTTGTCGCATTTTTGTGCACTAGATTGACCATGCGTCCCTTACCATTAGAAAAAAAGAAACAACTAAGAAATATAAGACATTGAAAAAGGGGACAGGGGAGGAAAATATATAACAAATCACCTTTATTAAACTCATAAGATCTGTGACTATGATAAGAGATAGCGTTGGAAAAAACAATCTTCTGAGAAACAGTAGTACGGTCATTCACTGACGACGTGACGGCCAATGGGAAGGAGAGGAAATAATAGATATGAAATAAGAAAAAAAATACTGTAGATGTCATTAATATATGAATATACAAATAAATAGGAGATGGAAATGAATCTGATAGTCATCGGATGGAAATGAGAAACAGTCTGATAAAATATATATATATATATATATATATATATATATATATATATATATATATATTTTTTTTTTTTTTTTTTTTTAAGATTTTAGGCTTTGGACATTCGTGCTGTTCAACTGATAAATGGTACAATTGTTTACAATTTGCTGGTGTACAATGCTGGGTTTGATTACAGTACCATTACTGTAATAGAAGCACCATGTTTTTCTTTCATACAGATCCATGTCCCCCCAAAAAGGACAAACTTGTGTAAAAAAAAAAAAAAAAAAGTAAGAAAAAAATATATATTGAGGACTGAAGAAACAAGCCGACACGTGCAAAACGACATTGTTTTTTTTGTCAACACACTTTTTCCCCTTCCTCTTCTTCCGGGTACGATAGTTTGCCCACGGTCCCTGGCTCCAAAACAAGGCACTAATCGTAGCTGTGTGTGTGGGGAGGGTTACTTTCAATGAAAGAAAGACCAAAAAAAACAAAACAAAAAAAAAAAAAAATAAAACATTTAAAATAAAAAAAACAAACCTTAATTTAATAGACCAAATCGCTGTGATATAATTGGCTTTACGTGTACACAAATTTTGCAATACCAAAAGGGAATAATAATTATATCAACAACAACAACCGGCTGAAACAAGCGCCAATAATTTGCATGCCAAGGCTGGTGAGGTTGGGGGGGGGGGGGAGGGTGGAACACATTATCTCAAAAGGAAACATTCAAATCAAACAGGATCGTCAGTTTGGAGGTGAATGTCATTTTATGGAGCCCGTGATGATGCCCCAAATCCTTTTTTTTTTTTATAAAGTAGGGGTGAGAGCTTGGGGCATTGTCAGGCTTTATGGTGACCATTTAGTGCAGCTTAATAATATCTAGAAGTGTGACTGTGAGGGGAGAGGTAAAAAATGAAAAAAAAACAGAACATTTGATTACATTAGAGGCACCCTAAATAAATATAATTCACATTTTGAAAGGAGGGGGTCATAATCCTTACGTTTTACTTTCCATTGGCCACTAGTGGCTGCCAAAATACATAAAAAAAAAACCTCCACAAATGCTATGAAGTTGGGTCAAGTAAATGCAATTTCAATCTTCGATGTCATCAAAATGCTAACCTGCCTCTCAACGTGTAATAGAGTATCAATATATAAATATTATATAATATTGTGACACCATTTTTCACCCCAACAGATAATGTTACGTTACCTCTCTATCGACCAGTCACACCACCACTGATGGTTCAGACGCAACGTTAAGCCCCGCCCCCTCACCATTATTCAATGGACATGTCATTGTTAGGAAAAAAAAAATACAAAACACATTCCTTAAAATAGCATCACTATAAAATACTTTTTTTTTTTTTTTTTTTTTTTTAATAGTTTGAGAGCCGCTAGGTCATTACATCGTCTGGTTCTGTACATTACAGTTTTTGACATTGTACATTCCAAGCGTGTGCACTGGTCCTCCTCTCTCTTTGGTGTAACTGACCATTCATTTTGAAACCATGTCAACAGTTGAGTTTTTATTTAGGGGAGGCAGCACTACATGTTCGGGGGTTTCGCCTAAATATGGGAGTCAGGTGGAGCCATAGGTTGTCGCAATGCTTGAACTTGCTTTCCCGTTGCCGGTTTTTGCTTTAGTAATACTGTAGAAGCTATCTGGCTGCTGAAGGGTCCGAGCTGGACTGGGAATATTTATATAAAAATAAAACAGTCCTAGTAATTTTTTTTTTTGTTGTTTTTTAAAGAATGGGGTCCTTATAAGAAAGAAACAAAAATGAATATGACTTGTGAGATTATAAGGTTATAAAAGGTACCCTGTATTCTGCTGGCCATGGCTACATGTTCCAAGACTCTTGAAAAGCTTACAGCGGGTGTATAGACAGTAAATAAAAAGGTTTTCCAGCATTTTGGAACGTTTTACTATTTTTTGAGGGAGTGAGGAATCCATTTACTACAGTTTTGAGTCCCCAAAAATCCAAAACAACCCCAGTTAAAAAAAACCAAACACCAGCAACAATGACAGTGACTTGGAGCTGTTGAATCACTTCCCAACCCGGGGTAAAAAGAAAAACAAACAAACAAAAACTAAAAACTTTTACAGAGGATAATAGCTGAAACAAAAACATTTAAAAACGGTATTTATATTATATAATAAATAAACCTTTTTTTTTTTTGATCTTTATAAGTAAATAGTTCTGGGATAGATTAGCGCGAAAAAACAAACAAACAAAGAAAAGCCCGTATGAAATATGAGCGGAAGCAGAGCTGTTTGGGAAAAGAAAGGAGGAAAAAAGGAAATTTTTGCTGTGCGGTCTCAAAAAACAAAAACGTAGTGTTTTGTTAAAGGACACAATCAGACTCGACAAGTGTCCGCGATGGTAATGGAGGTCGTCTTCTATTATATTTAGAATCGGCTCAGGCTTCACTTGCTGGGGAAAAAAACCCAAAACAAAACAAAACCAAATCGTCAGCATTTCCCCAACTACCGCTAGCAGCGGTGTTTATTCGCCCGAGGAGAAAAGTTTTCAGAGAGAGGGAAGGGGGGTCACCGCTGTCAATTTATGGTCCCCAGGAATACCACAATAAAACCCCTCATTCAGAGGACGGGGAGAGCCCCTTCACATGAAATGTCTTTTTAGAAGTCCTCCGGAAACCCAGATCTTAACCCGGGTTAATCGGACAACCGGGTTGCATCTGTCCGGCCGCCCGGGCCCCAACGAGCTCCGTCTCTCAAATGGTGACGTGGAAGGAGTCCTGCAGCCAGCTGCCGTCCTTTCCCCCGCCACTACCGCCGTTCTTGGCGGCCCCGGAGAGGGCCCCGCCGGCCGCCAGCCCCTCGCCTACCTCGCCGTCCGGCTGCTCCCCGGTGGGCGTGGCGCCGGGCTCGCCGTAGTACTCGTCGTCCTCGTCAAAGAAGCCGTTCTCCATCAGGCCGGAGGCGGAGCTCAGGTCCTGGCAGCTGCCCTTGTACTCCTGGATGGACTCGTGCAGCGACCAGAGCTGGCACAGCAGCGACATGTCCTGCTGCCGCAGACCCACCTTGGGAGGGGGATGGGGAGAATAATTAATGAATAAGATGTGACTACTTGGATATGTACTGCATGCTTTTGTGACATCCTTTGATGTTCTTTTGCAATATTTCTGTTTGGGACTTTAAAGTGGCAGTCCGTGAAATCGTCCATGATGGCGTGGATTAAGTCCCAGAATTACAGTCAAAACTGCAACGTCCCCTGGCGGACTCCGACATGAACTATGGTAACCGCATATAGAGGAGCATGTAGATAAGGCAAATACATTGAAAGGTTGTTCCTTGAAAAGTGCAGGCTTAACAAAAAAAAATTATAAAAAAAAGAATCAAAATTGGGATTTTTGTTCATCAAAATAAACTCATTTTAATTTATTATTATTTTCTTTAAGTGACTTGTGGTCACTCTGCTTTTTTCATAGGAGTAGGGAGGCACCAATGACGTTTTTTCAGACCGAGCAGCAGTACTCACCCATGGGTATGTTTCGATACAGAATACTAGTACAAATACTGACATTTTCAGTCAGTACAACAACAGCACAATGCAACTGTTTCACTTTACATTAGTGTGGGGTTTAGATAGCAGAGTATTCTTCAGAGTTACAGTACATGATCACAGCATCGGACCAGAAACTGGATACCGCCATTGATGTCGGTGCATTCACTCGAGGGGGGGGGGGGGCTAAATACCTTCTGACAGTTTGATTTATGGTCTTCTTTCGGTGACTTTGCTGGTTTTAAAATGTTTCAACTTTACATATTGTAGTAGTACATCCTCAAGACTAGTTGCTTTATGCTACTGTGCCAATCAGCGCCGCCACACAATATTCATCTAAATTAAGGGTAATAACAATAAATGAATAAACTTCACTTGTGTGGCACCTTCCAAAAACAAAGCTGAACTGCTTGATTAAAAGAGGTGTGGGGAAGGGGATATTACCAAGAAATACTTTATCAATAGTCTCTTTAAAGGCTGTGAAGACCATAGAGGCATTTACTGTTGACTTCACTCAGCTACAACAGTGTAATAACAGTGTTATTAACAGTGTTCATCTGGATCAGTTCAATGTCACTAAGCCCAAAACAAATCCTATATCTCGATATTACTCAAGACGATGTCTAGTCTCATATGATAATATATTATATATTTCACCCATCCCAATTTTCACTCAATTGCCATAAATCTTTGCCGAACAACTCGTGGAGAACTGAATCTCAAACAAATAAAGAGTCCAACCTTTCATCGCTACAAATAGTTTTTGAACTGATGAATTAGTACAGCCTTGCAATTTTGATCTTACAACACAAGAGTCGTTGAAAAACACTGCTCCACACACTTTCCAAGCAATCCAAAACCCATGCTTCCATTTTTTGCAAAAAAAAAAAAAAAACCCAACAAAAACAAAAACAAAAACAGAATGTTGCTGTTGGACGTGACAGCAGTTCGAGCCTTTTTCTGCTGACGGCCTTTATTTACCCAAAGCATTTACCGGATCACCGGTCCCGCGTGAAAGGGCCGCGGGTGGGTTATGACTCAGTTAACGGGCGCTAAATCGCCCGCGATGCCCACACCAGCTGCTGGGGAACATCGGCATCATACGCTCACACACTGTTACACTCTTTGACGCAGCGTGAGGCTGTACCACTCTGTGACACAACGCCATCGCCACCAGCTCTGATTCAGGGCGCGCTGACGGCTGGAAATGACGCATGCAATGGTTACTAAATGGGATTAGCGACCGACTATCCAGGGCTAAGAAAATATAGGGCCTGTAATCTGGTTGTGAAGTCAGTGTGTATGTTGTAATGCATGTGCATTTTTTTGTCCGGATCCCGAAGACTTTGTTTCTTTTTATCCACATTTTTTTCCATGATATGGTAGTATTCTGATTATAAGGCATTATTCTCTGTGTTTATGTGGAGAGCCTCAACTCCCCTTGTAAAAATGGGCCATTAAGAAAAGGTACAGCTTAGCCATGCTGATATTTTTAGCCCTTGGACCAGACAATAAGTCCGTGTTTTTTCCTCCTTTTTTTTGGCTCAGAGGATGGCCGAGGTAAAAAAAAACCGAATGTTGATGTGACGAAGGGGCCTTTCTCCTTGCGGCTTTGCGGCCTGGACTGCAGACCTGCTTCCCCCAAGCTTATACAAACCGTCGGAGCCAAGACAGCCTGTCGCAAGTCCGATCGTTTTTGAAACCGTGAGTTCAAGAGCCTAGAGCAGCAGCCCTTCTGGTGCCCAATGTGAGAGGATATAAGAGGAAACCATCATTAAGCCATTGTCTATTTCCACTGCGTACTAATCGACTGTCATCGCCGCCATCCACACAATCCATCGTGGACCAGCATAAGCAGTTTTGACTAAAGTACTTCGGGACAGGGTAACAAGACGGTGCTGTGGCGATCAGTATTTGTCAAACGATAAGATGTTCTGGATGTCCAACAGATGGATACATCAGATACATCCGTCAGTAAGAGGGGAGATGAAAGTGTCTCTTTTCCGCTGGAGGCCACTTGGCAGCCCCCTGAAGGGCCCCCTGCTGGGGAAAGGGGTTCCCCAGACCCAAGCAAAGCTTTGGAATATAGGGCACTGGCCTACATAAGTTGTATTTATTGTTCCGAGGCTTGCGAGTTCCGCGGTAACACATTAACACTAACAACGGAAGAAAGTCTGACCTGGACTTTGGGAATTTGCCATCTGGAAAACATGCAGTCTGGCTCTGTGAAGCACGGGGGGGAAGGGGAAGGGGAAGTGGGGGTTAAAAGCATCCCAGGCCTTATCGCAGCAAATAGCCGCCCTGTTCATCTCAAGTTTAACAGGACGGACCGAGGGAAACGGCCCGTTACAGCTCGCTACCCCCTTTGTACCGCAAAGATTTTTACGCATTCCGCTGCAAAATGGAAGGCA
The DNA here is from genome assembly GCF_960531495.2 of Zeus faber. NCBI lineage: Eukaryota > Metazoa > Chordata > Actinopteri > Zeiformes > Zeidae > Zeus > Zeus faber. The sequence continues at coordinate 22,151,346 of NC_137189.1, forward strand.
ATAATGGATCACAATAGACAGGATTATCTGGAGTGATATCCCTAAGGGGGACTCCTACAAGGGCTGGGCAGTGAATCGGTAGAATATAGACTTTGATATGAGAAGAGATATCGCCTGGGATTCATAATATAGTTAGATGTCATCTTTAAGGCTGCATTGTCGTACAGCAATTGCAATTTTCTGAACTTCATAGTCTGTTCTAATGGCTGCGTCTGCTTGGTTATGTTATCCACATTACTCGTGATCCTCAAATATTTGTGTGTAAATATCTTCTGAAAGCTCCACTGGTCATTCCCAGAATATTGTCACAGTGTCAACATTGCGGTGTCGGCCAAAAGTACCGTGAGACCTGAGATTCATCACATTAGAACCACATGCGAATACCAAGTAAGCCCCGTTTCAAATGAAGGGCAACGATTTGGACGACAGAATTGGGCAGGACTACCTCGACGTCGCGATCGGTCGTCGCACTGCATCCTCTACGGCTTTCGGACGTCAGACAGGCTCCAGAAAGACGGCGTGTCACAATTTGGCAACAGGAGTGCGTGGACCTGTCGCGATACGACTGTTAATCGCAACCCCCACCCACGAAACACGCTAACGTCGAACCGCCGCTAAAGTGTTTTCCGCAACACAGGCTTCCAGCGGTTTGACCACGGAGAGGCTTCTCGCTTGGCGAACGGAGACCGACAGAGAGAATAGAGATAGCGTCGACTCGTGGGGTTGGTTTTCGGTGCGGGACCTCCATGCCTACCATCTCCTTGCGGAGCAGCGCCAGGGCGGCGTCCAGGTTGGCCGGCTTGCTGGCCAGCAGACTGTCGGCGTTGTTCCGCCCCCGGCTCAGGTCGTCCTGGATCATGGTCTTCTTCACGTACATCCGCTCCATGTCCCTCCAGGAGCCGCCGCTCGAGTTGAGCAAGCCGCTCAGGCTCTTCGGCAGCGGCGGCAGACCCTCGATGCAGGCCATCCCGCCCGTCGCGCCGTTCGCCGATTTACCGTTCATGATTTGTTTGGGTTTTTTTTTTTTTTTTTTGTATAATTAACGCGCTTTAAATAACAAAACAAAACAAAACCAACCCCGCGGCTGGACTTGACTTTTCCTTTCGGCTACAACGGGTCTGTTCGACTCCGCAATTCCTCCAAACACAAGAACTGTCCTGAAGCAGCGCGGCCGAGCAGCGGCTGTGTTCCTCCGGTGCAGCCCGCAGCAGCGCTCCCTCTCTCTGGAGGTGCAGCTCACTTCCTGTGCATTTAACACGGCGGCGGACTGGGCGTCGCTCCGCCCGCAGCCACCGGCAGGAAAGCAGGGAGGCAGGGAGGGAGGCAGGCAGGGAGGGAGGGGTAATTGCATATTCATTTCATTGTGTTTGATTGGGTTCGTTTTTGCGTTTGTTTTTTATTTATTTTATATATATATATATATATATATATGCTTATGCTGTTGTCTTGTGTATATATATTTATATACTCCGTAAATTATATCAAAAACAATTTCATGATGAAATGAATTCCATAATTTAGAAAACCTGAAAAAATATATAAATATATATTTATACACTAAAATTATAAATGCATAAATAAATATTATATGTGATAAAAGCATTTGACAGGCAAAGCCGGAATCGTGAGAAAAAAAGTCAAAATGCCGAGTTTATTCTCACGACCGAGGAAATTGTCGTTTCTCAGTCACTAGAATGCGACAGTCTGCTCTATAGCACAGCGTACCATCTTCGCTATAGAATTAGACCTTAAAAAAAAGTCACACGAATGACAATGATCGTTCATGAATACCATCGGCATCGTTATTCAAGATATATTCCCGCCCTGGTATATACATGCCGATAAACCTGACGTCGTACTAGATGGGAGGAATTTTCCCAATCCCAACAAGACGCAGACGCAGGGTCGAGGGGTCACGAGGGGAGTGTGCCTGAGTAACAATGGTGTCGGTGTAGTGACAGATGGTGGGCTGCCAGACCAGCCCCCTCAGCCCCGTCCCAACAACCTCAAAACGAAGACACAATGGCAACACACACGCCTTGCACAGCAGATAGACATAGGCGTGCCACACACACACACACACACACACACACATTCACACATACACTGATGTAGGCAGACGCCCCACATGTGTATTATGAATTAAATATATCACCATGTCTCGTTTTTCTATAACTAGCTCAGTGACTTTCACCGTGGCACTGTTATGGGATGCCGTCTTTCCAACAAATCAGTACATTTAATTTATGCCCTGCTAGACCTGCCCCGGTCAACCTAAATTTCTGTTGTGGTGAAGTGGAAACCTCTAGGAGACAACGACAGCTCAACCACGAAGCGCTACGCCACGCAAGCTCGCAGGACGGGACCGCCGAGTGCTGACGCGCGTTGCACGTGCAAATCGTCTCTCGCAACAATCGCCCGACAATCGAGTCCCAAACTGCCTACGCAAGCCACGTCGGCGCGAGGACTGTTCGTCGTCAGCTTCACGAACTGGGTTTTCTATGGCCAAGCAGCTGCACACAAGCCTCACATCGCCGTGCGCACGGCCCCTCTGCACCGAGCGAGGTCCATGAAGGAATGGTTGAGTGACTCTGGTGCGGAAGAACTGGACCGGCCTGCACAGAGCCCAGACTTGAACCCCAATTCAACACCTTTGGGACGGATCGGAACGTCGACTACGAGCCGGGCCCCCGTCGCCCCAACACCAGCGCCTGACCTCGCTGATGCTGTTGTGTCTGCATGTGAGCAAATCCCCGCGGCCATGTTCCAAAAACCATGGAAAGCCTTCCCAGAAGAGTGGAGGCTGTTAGAGCAGCAAAGGGAAGGGGGGGGTTAACCCCATGATTTTGAAATGAGATGTTCAGCCATCACATATGGGAGTGATGTTGGAGTGTCCCCATACTTTTGGCCACGTAGTGTATATATTTTTTTTCACGCTTTAGAGCATTCTGCCCTCTAGATTAGCCAGCGCTTTAAAAGATGAGCCATCATCTGACAGTTAACAGCTGCAGTTTGAAGTGATTGAGCTCAGATGGATGGAGGGGGGGGGGGGGATGGAGGGAGGCGGGTGATCTCTCTTTATCATCATCACAAGGGCTGTTGTGTCCTCTCCACAGAGATGCCTCGATCTGAGGATTAGGCGGCACGACCGTACCCCCCGGGGGGAATCTATGGGATAGTCACGTTAGGGGGGCCCTTTTGTTAATCTGACCTGCAGCTCAACTGTCTGCCTTGCTAAAAAAAGGCACAATAAGTGACTTGCTTTGAGCGTAGGCTGGCTAATCATGGCCCCTGGAGATATATCGGCTTATATGCCCCTCATTTCCGCTGGCGGGCGGCGTTCTGTTCTTTGTGTTGCCCGAAACAAAACAAATTAGAACATCTTTAAGGGAAGAGTACTTTTGAGTACTTTCCTTCTCCGATAAAGGCAATAAAGGCAGTTCCAATTGAACTTGGAATTTGTCCGGGGATCTATCATTGTCAGAATCACAGAACAGTCCTGAGAAGGAGTGTGGGCGGGTGAGGTTGGGGGTTGTGGATGGGGGGGTCAGGGGTTCGGTCAATGTAGGGCGGATGGGGGACGGGGAAGGGGAAGCCTTCGTGAGCCAACAGCTGCGTCATTGTCAAAGGGTTTCATGGACTTGTCCGTTCACCATTCTCCCCCCGGTAGGAGAAAAGGAAGAGGAAGTCAATGGAGGAAGAGCGTCCTCTCCCCCCAGATGGGAAACAGCGAAGCAGGAATCTCCAGTCAAAAAACCCTACAATCTGCTCGTTCTTCACTGATTTAATTTCTTGCATTTGACTCACACTGAGTCATCCTTCCTGGCATTCTCTCTCATCCCCAACCACTCTACTCCTCTTCTCCCCTGACATCTCACTTTCCTCTCCATCTCTCTCTCCACCCCCCCCCCCCTCCCCACCCACTTCCACCCGCTGCCCTGCTGCCCAGCCCTCGTTTTCGCTTCATTCACCGTCACCTCCACGCCTTCTCCCTCGCCGTGGCCTTACGCTCTCTCGCTGGTGGAAATTCTACTCCGGTCTCTTTTCCATCCCTTGTCCCCCAGCTGTCCTTGTCCCCACCCCCCTTCCATCGACCCCCTGTCAGCAGAAACGACCATTCTACTGTGTTGTGCGTTTCTAAAAGGAAACCACGAGGAGGGAGAAATCCTGTCCAAAGCCGGCTTCACGCTGAATCCGACAAACGATAACAACAAACCGGAAATCCAGTCATCCCTACGGTGTCGGATCCCGCATACGAAAAGCTGTGACGTGGTGTGGTGCGGCATTTCCGCGGCTGATCTAGGCTCCAGGATGTGTTTCAAGTTTCATCAGTCCGAAGTTACATCAGTCGGGTTTTACATTGAAATGGCTAAGTAAATAAGTTACATATATAAAATAATGTTATTAAAGTGAATTATTATGAATGTTCATATGAATGTGAGTCACCAGACTGACTATCAATAAGTCTCTTTTTATATATTTAAATTATGTGCATTTGACCTTTTTCTTGTTTTTCCCCACACTTCACGTCATTCATGGAAAAGTCCAGCAGAACAAACTACATTTTAGTATTTTGTGATGCAAAACCCAAGCGCAGTTCATCCGACGGCCACTCTAGGGGAGGATTTGACTGTGGGATGCGATAACGCAATCGGTGTGAAGCACACTTTATACTGGGTTTACTTACTTCTCTATAGTATTCATAGCAACAAACACATTTTCCCCCCAGTGACTGATCTCACCGCAGGATCCCAGGTTTCATTCATTTCCACAGCATTGCACATTTGCACGACTGTCCACCATCAGTGAAAAGACACAGATTAGCAGAACATATAACATTTCTAGGTTAAAGTGGCCCTGCCGTCCCTTCCCCTGCTCTATTACCGCGTCCTGATGCGCTTTCTATGCTTATGAATCAACAGACCTCACGCAAGTCTCCACATCTCAAACCAGGTCCTTGGGGATCAGACGGAAGGAACACTATTCAAAAGGCATGTGAGCGTGCCAGGATGTTTGAAGTATATGTGGTTGAGAAAGATGCGATTCTTCCGTGTGATTGAATTGGTATTGTGCAAGGAAAAAATAGGATTTTAAAGGATGTTGTGGCAGGGCTACAATAGCACAAAAGCACATTCATGCACAGTGGGAACAGTTCAAACTATTTTATTTAATACTTCATCTTAAAAGATATATCCAGTAGAACAAAAACATAAAAGCCAGATGTTTACAAATCCAATTATTTTGTAACAGTCAATTCAACTCTGAGCACAATCACTTTGAGGATAATTTACTCGATTCCATCCGTATAACCACTTTAGAAATGAATAACATTCCCGAAGACTTCCAGCACCTTGAAACCTGCTCCGATATCCTAGTCCGTACGCCCTGGTATAAGCACTTGATCCTGCAGAATGCGGAGGCCAGCCTGTGGGCGAGTCAATAGCTGGCGCGTGTGAAATTGGATACAGAATTTAAAAAAAGAAAAGAAAAAAAAAAAAAATCAGCAGCCAGTGTCGCTCACTGTCTCTGCAGTGGGAAGATCAGCAGATCTATACTCTGTCTTACGCTGGTGCTGCCCAGAGGAGCCAGATCTCCTCCTCTGCGATGGAAGTACAAAGTGCTCCGTCCCTGATTGAAAAATCCTTTAAAATCGTCAACGCAACTGTATTGATCTTTTTTGGTCCCGAGCCCGCTGCTGGGTGTTAATAAGGCTCAGGTTTTTTAGAGAAGCGCTTGTATAAACAACATTTTAATAACACAATTTGGCACCAATAGTAAAATGAACAAGGAACAGCCAGTTCCTTTTCTAAAACAAATAGAGCTGGCACTGCTTACTGAGTAACCGACTTCGAGTAAATCCTTTAAACTCTTAACAACAACAGCACTCTGTGTGGGCTTCTACTCGAGTCATGGTTTTGAGTTGCTGACTTTGACCTTTCACCCCGCTCCTCAAGACAGACAAGAGTCCAGATGCTCGTTGATCTTTGACTCCTGCACCTTGGCCTGGCACACGGGACAGCTGACCGTCTCCAGGGAGGTGGAGGTTAAGGTGGAGGAGGAGGTAGAGGTGGAGGTAGAGGCTGTGGCAGTTCTGTGCTGCTGCCCTGCAGCGGTCCCAGCCGCCGCCCCCTCGCCGCCGCCACCGCCCCCCGCTGCCGACTCGCGGCCCACCGTCCTCTGGAAGTAGTCAAAGATGTTGGCGGAGCCGCCTCGCTCGTCCCACAACCTCTTCCTGGAAGCCGAGGTGAAGGCACCGGGGCTCGGTGCCTTGAACCCGGGGTATTTAGGGTTTAAGGGGGGACGGTTATCTCGTGGTTTGGGAGAAGAGCAGGATGAGGACGTTTTAGCCGGCTCGTTGGGGGGTTTGGAGGCCAATGCGGAGGGCGAACCGGCTTGGCTGTTGGTCTGAAAGCCGCTGAAAAGCTCTTTCACAGACCTCTGCCTGGCCTTCAAGGCGTCCGCGTGCCGCTTGTCCTTTGGGATTCGGACCGGCGAGCCATCGATGTTGACAAAGGCCCTGGTGTTGCTGACCGACGGGTATTTAGGCAGCGTCGCTGGAGCTTTGCTCTTGGGTGGAGGGGACAAAGCGTCCGGCTCCAGTGGTTTTGGAGACGGGGACGACTGGGAGGCAGAGGGCAGCGACTTACCCCCAAGCAGGAAGCCTTTCCCACTGAAGGGGATTATGTTTCTGATGTCCCGCGACCCAGAGCCTGAAAAGTGGATTATGTTAAAAAAGGGATATAAATATTTGTACCATTACCAATGAGCAACATAATAAATAACTTTGTAAGATCTTTTTTATTGCATTCATCTCATAATTTATCACTTTTGAGTGAAATTTAAGACAAGAACGAATTCAACAAATTCTTGTTTGTTTCAATTCCAAAATCCCTTCAAACTTTCTATATTTGTTGCCTTTTAACTGGGAACTTCGTCAATGGTTCTGAGATGATACACTGATCAGCCACAACGTTAAAACCACCATGAATAACCACTAATATTGTGTAGCTGCCTCACATGCCGACAAAACAGCTCTGAACTGTCGAGGCATGGACTCCACAAGACCTATGAAGGTGTCCTGTGGAATCTGGCACCAAGACATTAGCAGCAGATCCTTTAAGTCCTGTAGGTTGTGAGGTGGGGGCCCCATGCATCGGGCTTGTTGTTCCAGCACATCCCACAGATGCTCCATCGGATCGGACCCTAACCCCGGCCATCCACATGATGTAGAAGAAAACTTAACTCAGACCAGAGGCCGGACCACCTTCTTTCATCGCTCCATGGTCCAGTTCTGATGCTTACGTGCCCATTGTAGGCACTTTCAGCGGTGGGCAGGGGTCAGCATGGACACACTGACCGGTCTGTGGCTACGCAGCCCCATACACAGCAAGCTGTGATGCACTGTGTGTTCTGACACCTTTCTATCATAGCAGCATTCATTTTTTTTTTGCAATTTGTGCTACAGTAGCTCTGCTGTGGGGTGGGACCAGACAGGCTAGCCTTCGCTCCCCATGTCTTCCTTGGACCACTTTTTGTAGGTACTAACCACTGCATATCTGCTGTTTTGGAGATGCTCTGACCCAGTCGTCTAGCCATCACATTTTGGCCCTCTTTAAGTCGCTCAGATCCTTACGCTTGCCCATTTTTCCTGCTTCCAACACATCAACTTCAAAAACGGACTGTTCACTTGCTGCCTGATATATCCACCGCTTGACAGGTGCCATTGGAAGGAGATGAGCAATGTTATTCACTTGACCTGTCAGTGGTTTGGATGCTGTGGCTGATCGGTGTATACGCTGTATACAACTCTTTCTTTCTTATTATTAGAAAGTGACAGCGAGCTTCAAAATTAATATTTAGGCTTTTTAACGTGGTTTAGGGTATCATCTGTTGCTCAATGAAACAAACGAAACAAACAACAACAAAAAAGTAAACATTTTAATATTTGTTACTTGTTGTTTACTGTCAATTTTTGTTTTTTGATGTATAGGCTTATGGTTAACATTTTGTTCACTGTTAAAGGGTTACTGTATATTTAATGTCAGGTTTATTGTACATTTATCTTTCTGCTTCACTGTTTATTTCACAAGTTATTGTATAGGACTGTATATTTCATTTTTGGACATGATCTTTTTACTTTTCAGGCCTTTTTTTTAATTGTTTGTCTGTTGTTTTTTAGGTAATACCTGTTGTTTATCAATAGGTTTAGTCTATATTTTCCAATTTTTCCATATATTGCCATTTTATTTTTTCCTATTAGTATTGAATTGCTTTGCTATATTATATTTGCCTCTGCATATACAGCACACACACACACACACACACACACACACACACACACACACACACACACACACACACACACACACACACACACACACACACACACACACACACACACACACACACACACACACGCACACGCACACACACACAGCCAGCCTATTGTGTTGATCTGAGCTGCTGGGATATTGTAACCCTTTTGGGGATAAATAAAAAATATATCCATCCATCCATCCATCCTTCTTGATTTAATACGACTTTCTGTTGAATCGAACTGTTTGGAGCAGTGAGTTGAACTGACCTCCTTCCGCGGTCACAGCGGAGGGCTTCGATTTCCCCGCCGGCTTCTTCTCTGGGGCCTTCTTATCTTTAAGGCTCTCAGTCTTTTTCCCGCCCTTCTTCCCGTAGCCCTCTGGCTCCTTGACCTTGGTGTAGGTCCCGCCGCAGGTCCTTTGGTGGTCCGCCCACCAGGGGTCCCGAGCGGACGGCGCCCGGTTCATGGCCCTCTTCACGAAGCCGAAGTAGGGCTTGCGGCTCTGGCAGGGCCCGTCGCACCGCCACCAGTGCTGCCGATAAACGTCCACCTCCTCATGGAAGGTGTGGTAGACCTGACGGAGCGGAGGGGAGGGAGGGAAGGAATGGCGGGAGCGAAGAATCAGAGAAGGGAAATTGCTTTCAACCGCTATTCCATGAACATTTTTCAAATTCCACTGGAAATAAGCTCTTGTGTTGCAAGATAAAATTTGCAAGGCTGCACTAATTCATCAGTTTCAGCGGAATGACAGCTCTGCGTTCATCAGAACAAATTTCATTCTGAAAGTGATAACTATCCTTAGTGACAAAAGGTTTGACGCTTTTTTGAGATTTGTTCGTAACGAGTCACTCAGTAAAAAGAGTCGTTTGGTTTTTCAACTCTTTTTTCAGACTTCCTGATGAGGGAGAGTCAGAAGACTCTGTTCGGCTCTGGCTGGTGTATGGATTTCTCCCAAGAATGATTTAATTCTGTCTAAATTACTTATTTTGGTGGAATACAAACAGTAAATCAGTCACATTCAATATGAATTATGCCAAATGTATTGGCCTGTTTTTCCTTGGACTTTAATTAAATCCTCAGTAATTATCTTCAGTTTGTAGCTGGCTTGCTCACTCTTTTGCCGGTTCATTTAAAAAGGTTGGGAAACACAGCATTCAAGTTTTAATACTTAAAAATCACACTCACTGTGATTTTCGTCCCACTGGCTTTGTTGATCCTCTCCATGTGCTTGCAGAACTCGGGTCCGTGTCCATCGCGGTCTCTGTTGTTCTGCGTCACAAACAGGAGCGCGTGGATCATCTCGTGGAGGAGAGTCTGGAGAGAGGAGAAGGATTATTCCCCATTTTTCATTTTTTTTATCAATATGTTGAAATTACTACTTTTATGGCAGTCAAAGCACTCACATCTCCTAAACTTGCACTTTGGTACAACATTTTGATCCAGGTTTTGGCCTACACTTCTTTCTGACAAAATAGCATTCAGTGGGTGCTCATCTTCACAGATGCTTTTTGGATTTCGTATTGGCCTCGAATAAAATTGAAGACAGATCGGCATGAGTATCTTCATGATGCTTAATGGTGAGGTGTGTGTACTCTCTTGGGAGGAATGAGTCATTTGTTTTCTATGGTCTTGATATTAATAGCTAATTGAAATACTGTGTGCATTGGATAATTGCTAAATCTCTTTCTCACATGAGGTCAAGCTTTCAAGGTCACTTTATTTAATTAGTTATTGTATGCGCCCAAATCTTCCAGGTCACTTCTATTTGGATTTGTATTTACCTTTTGAATGTTTTTCTGTTCTCAGGTTATATTTTGTTGTTTATCATTTGGTTTATTGTATTTTTTCACATTTTCCATACATCGCCATTTAGTTTATAATTTTCATTCATATCATTTTTTTTTATGTAAGCTGTTGCTGACACTGCAATTTTCTATCTATCTATATCATACTCCTTGAATCCGAAGCTAGGATTACTGACTCCTGATAGTACAGAACCAGGAGACGATCATAAACGACTCCGGTCCATATTATTATGTTTGTGCAGTGTTGAAGAATATGCAGGTGTAGTGTGTGTGTGTTTCTTTCTTCTACATAGGTTTATGATATGACCTGTGGTATGATAAAGACATCGTCAACCAACTCACCTGCACCAAGTCCCGCCGGGGTCTGAGCTTCAGCAGAGGCTCGCTCAGTCTGATCGAACACAGTCCGCCTCGTCCCTCGTAAGAACACACACCTGCACAGCTGCACGGGGGTGGAAGGGGAGAGATCATACTCACACACCTACAGTACGGGACGGTTTAGCTTTAAAATATGGGGCAGACAATGTCACCGAATTTGAGCCGGCTCACAGTGTCATTCTCGGGCTCCATTTGACCTCCACCCCGCTGAGCTTCCCCCAGAAGAACATGTTGTTGAAGCCCAGGAACATGGCTCTGGCGTCGGGGTTGGGGTCAATCGTCTCCCAGGACTCGTCCACGATGGACAAGGGCCTCTCGACGCGGGCGGGCGCGGCGGAGAAGGGAGCGACGTGGCCGCCGCCTCCGGATTCGGATTCCACCCTTCGCTTCTTGCGGTTCTGACCGAAACGGGGGTCCCCGTCCCCGTCCCCGTCCCCGTCGCCGCCGCCGCCGCCGTCGCCATCACGGGGACTCGTCGGGGAAAATGACAACGACTCGTATTCACTGTTAAACTGCTCCTGCAGCTGAATGGCGAGGAGCAGATCTTCGTCCATCGTCAACAACGGCGGCGGCGGGAAGCCGTCGGTGAATGAAAAGACATTCTTGGAAACTGTAGCCAACGGTTTAAAACGACGGCGGAAAAGAAACGACGGAAGAAGCACGCAGCGCCCCCCGCCGCCCTCCGCCGCCCTTCTTCCTGTTTACGCTGCCCCGGTTCTGGGATACGTAAGGTCCGCCCTGCGGATTGCTGGCCCATTGAAAACTATCCCTGCATTTCATTTGTGTCCAATTAAACAAGTGCAATTACGAATAATACGAGTATAACAGCATGTTTCTTTCATTATATACGTAAAAACCGATATTTATATCGGTCGATCCGCGAATAAATAGCATACACCCATTTTCAGTGTATTTGTACAAAATGCTATATTTGTTTTGTTTGGACAGTCACTTTCTTGAAACACGGGACGCCTACTAGGCTGTTGGATGCTGCGTTCCGTTGGAACTCGGCAGTTCCGATTCGGTGGTCAGCTGCGTGGTTTTCCGAGCTAAATTCGTTTTCTGTTCGGGGAAACATGGACGCTAGCGCGAAATGGGTGTTGGTTTATGAGTCTTAAGAGTCGGACAAGATACAAAATGTAACTTTAAAACGACATTGTCGTTCAAATCTAAGTTAAGGCGTGTTTTCGAATTACAACCCATGTAAAGGACGCCTGTTGACCCTTCGAGGCTGTGTGCCGCCACGTCGCTGTAACGCCAGGTCCGTTTTTCCGATGAACTCGGACCCGAGCGGTCTGCCCCGACATTCTCGACGTGACACTTGGACTTAAATGGTTTGTTCCCCGCGGCTTCCCGCGTAGGGGCGCGGGATCTCCCGGGCCCGCGGGTCGGCTGAACGCCACACCACTTCCTGTTTTGGTCGAGAAGCCAGAGCGGCGAGACGAGCACTCGCCCTTCCGTTATCAAGCGTCGTCAGACCGTCCGCACAGCGTCGAAGTACGCAACGTCGGTGGGGGAAAATGACCGAGACGGGAAGCCGACTGCGGAGGCAGCTGGAATCGGCCAATTTCGACCCGCAGAACTACGTCAAGCAGCTGTCGCAGCAGTCCGACGGCGACCGGGACCTGCAGGAGCACCGGCAGAAGATCCAGACTCTGGCCGACGAGACGGCGCAGAACCTGAAGAAGAACGTCTACAAGAACTACCGGCAGTTCATCGAGACGGCCAAGGAGATCTCCTACCTGGAGAGCGAGATGTACCAGCTCAGCCACATCCTGACGGAGCAGAAGAGCATCATGGAGAGCGTCACGCAGGCGCTGCTGTCCGCGGACCGGGACGAGACGTCCAAGGAGATGCTGACCGCCTTCCCCAAAGACACCGAGGAGGTAAAGCAGAGGACCCTCACGTCCCTGCTGGAGAAGGTGGAAGGGGGCAAGAACATCATGGACACCCCGGGAAGGCACCTGGTCTACAACGGGGATCTCGCCGAGTTCGACGTGGACACAATGAGCCAGATCCAGAAGGTCCACGCCTTCCTGATGAACGACTGTCTGCTGATCGCCACCTGGCTGCCAACCCGCCGCGGGGCCGTGAAGTACAAGTACAACGCCCTCTACGACCTGGAGAGCTTTGCTGTGGTCAACGTGAAAGACAACAGTCCCATGAAGGACATGTTCAAGATCCTGATGTTCCCGGAGAGCCGCATCTTCCAGGCGGAGAACAGCAAGGTCAAGAAGGAGTGGCTGGAGATCCTGGACGAAACCAAGAAGAGCAAAGTGACCAAGGACCGCCACAAGAAGGAGGAGGAGGTCCCCCGCTCCCCGGTCAGGCCAGAGGTGTCCACCAACCCCTTTGACGATGACCTCGACGTGGCTGAGACCCCTGGTTCGGAGGAAGCCGTGGACCTGAGCCCGGAGTGGATCCAGGAGCTCCCCGAAGACCTGGACGTCTGCATCGCCCAGCGGGACTTTGAGGGCGCCGTGGATCTGCTGGACAAGCTCAGCGAGTACCTCCGCGACCAGCCCGTCACCCAGAAGGTCAAGGAGCTCCGGTCTGAGGTGGACGAGCGTGTCCGTCAACTCACCGAGGTGCTGGTGTTCGAGCTGTCGCCGGACAGGTCTCTCCGTGGTGGGCCCAAGGCCACTCGGCGGGCCGTGTCCCAGCTGATCAGGCTAGGTCTGTGAACAACATCTCACCAGGCCTACAACCAACAAATACCAGCTGAATATGCAGGGACACTGTGCCTTTGAGTATCTCAAACACAAATATTTAGCCAGATCTCTTGTTTTATTATTCTTAAGTTCATAAGAAAATGCATTTCATATTTGAAACGAGTCATGGCAGTCTCTCTTCAGTTCTTGCTGCTTTCTTCACCCTTGCTCTTTATTTGCAGGGTGGCTCAGTGGTTAGTGCTGTTTCTTCACAGCAAGGCCGACCCAGGTCTTCTTCTGTGTGGACTTTGCATGTCCTCCCTGTGTTTGTGTGGGTTTCCTCTGGATGCTCCGGTTGCCTCCCACCATCAAAAGACATGTATGTTAGAGGTTAATACTACTGTCGGTGCCCCTGACCAATGCACTGGCAAAGTGGCAAAAAGAGCTGGAGTTGGTCCCCGGGAGCTGCACTGTGTTGCCCACTTCTCCTACGGTGTGTAGGAAGGCTCAAATGCAGAGGACAAATTTTGTTTCGATCTTTGCCAGTGCTGAGAAAGGACAATAAAGAAGTCTTAATCTAATCTTAATCTTAGTGTGCGGTGATCAGAGGCTCCAGTCGGAGCACTCTAAATACAGTATTTGCCTTGGCCCGCCTCTTGACAATATTGAACATGTTTAAAAATGATCAGGGGTCCTTAGTCTCGGCTCAGTGGTGAGTGATTAATTCTGTGAAGAGCCAATGAGATGACCTCTCTTTTGCTGGTACTCACTATGGCTGAACGCCTCCAACAGAGGCGTAACATAAGGTCTCTTATTAGACCGCACTAACCACAAATATATTCTCTCGTCGAGCTGACATCCTCATTCATCAGAAAACACCATGCTGGTTTTCTGATTTCCCTAGAACCTGATTCCCTGTGAAACTCACAAAGCTGTGCGGTGTTCTGTTCCCTCCCGACCAGGCCAGTCCACCAAGGCCTGCGAGCTGTTCCTGAAGAACCGGGCAGCAGCGGTCCAGACGGCCATACGCCAGCTGCGCATCGAGGGGGCGACGCTGCTGTACATCCACAAGCTGTGCAACATCTTCTTCACCAGCCTGCTGGAGACGGCCAAGGAGTTCGAGATGGACTTCGCTGGGAACACGGGCTGCTACTCTGCCTTCGTAGTCTGGTCTCGGTCGGCCATGAAGATGTTTGTCAACGCCTTCAGCAAGCAGGTAGGCGGAGAAATAAGGACGGTCATGCTTTCGGAGGACACTAAAGAGTTGCTTTTCCTTGGCTGGGTAGAGACCAGGGAATGCCGTTGATTTCTATGTGAAATGTGAAGCTTGTGAAATCCCTTTGAGACTGCTGTGGTTCAGGGATACGGAAATTCAGTTGAATGTGATTGGCGCAACGCAGCTCAGGTGCAACGCAGCGCATGCAGGTTATTGGCCGTAAACCGGTCAGAGAATGCAGAACCGCAGCAGTAAAAAGTTGACCAGTTGCAGCCCAAACTAGACTTTGACTCTGTAATACTTTTACAGTGGACAGCATGTTGAAAGACACGTTGAAAGATAAACGATACGGAATCTGACCCACTCTTTGAAGTTTCAAAGTGAAGTCTAGCATGCCCAGCGTTTTGATATTAACCCGGGTTGTGGTTTTGGTCGGCTCCCCAGGTGTTTGACAGCAAGGAGAGCCTGTCGACGGCGGCGGAGTGCGTCAAAGTGGCCAAGGAGCACTGCAAGCAGCTGAGTGACATTGGCCTGGACCTGACCTTCACGCTGCAGTCGCTGCTGGTCAAGGATGTCCGGGCGGCGCTCCTGAGCTACAAGGACATCATCATCGAGGCCACCAAGCACCGCAACTCAGAGGAGATGTGGAGGAGAATGAACCTCATGACTCCGGAGGCCCTGGCCAAACTCAAGGTGATGCCCTGTTTTTACCGAGGATGACCTCGCAAAATAAATCGGGGGTACTGCAGAGAAAAGATGAATGCTGTTTGTTGAGCATAATGAGCACTCTTTCTCTCTAGGTGTTGGCTAAATCAGAGACTCCTCGTGTATAGCATTTCTTCATCTATAGAGTTGTAACGATTCACTATATTCTCTGTTCGGAACTGAACCAAACCGTGGTGTCATGGTTCCATAATATTTTTGATACAGAAAAAAAAAAAGACCAAAGAATACTAAAGAATTAAGCTCAATTTAGCTTTCGAAAGGATCATATATTGGCATAAAGGTAGGATCTATTTAGACTTAAAACAAAATTGAAACCTGGTCAATATTCGGGAGAAAAAGTAGACCCTTATCTAATTCGATATTACACAATCAAATAATCTGCGCTTCTTTATACATCACAGGAATCAGAAGTCTGTCTTTAAAAGTTAATGTCATTAATTTAATGTCATTTATTTTAAATAGATGAGATGACTTTATGACTTGTTTGTTTTACTTTGTTGATATTTTTTGTTTTTGATGTATATGTTGTGCATTTAGCGTACATCGAATATACAATATACAGATGAGAATATTTTCAAATGAAAGCAGTGTGGCCGACAACCGAGATCAAACTTTCTCTTGGAGAGTCCTTATACCAGCACATGCACATCAGAGCCTGTTAGGCCTTCATCTCTTCATCTTCCTCTTCATCCTAAAGGAGGAGATGCGCAACTGCGGCATGGGCACCTTCGAGCAGTACACGGGTGACGACTGCTGGGTGAACCTGAGCTACACGGTGGTGGCCTTCACCAAGCAGATGATGGGCTTCCTGGAGGAGGGTCTGAAGCTCTACTTCCCCGAGCTGCACATGGTGCTGCTGGAGAGCCTGCGCGAGATCATCCTGGCCGCCGTGCAGCATGTGGACTACAGCCTGCGCTGCGAGCAGGACCCCGAGAAGAAGGCCTTTGTGCTGCTTAATGCCACCTTCCTGCACGACACGGTTCTGCCGGCGGTGGAGCGCAGGTTCGAGGCGGGCGTGGGCAAGCCGGCCAAGCAGCTGCAGGACCTGAGGAAGAGCACCCGGCCGGTCAGGGTGAACCCGGAGAGCACCACCTCGCTGGTCTGAAGGCGGGCCGAGGATTTGTTTTGTTCACCTACGCTTGTTTTGGGGATTGGGAAGAGACTGCAGAGCCTGCCAGTGATAGCAATTAAAAATAAATGTATGTTCTCTCCTGTCAATGGCTCTGGAAATGTGCATATTCCTCTAAGTTAGGAAGAACGTTGAGATCTTAAAAAAAGAAATGAGGACAGAGCCGGAAAGGGAGCGGCCCCATATGGGA
>NC_137189.1:22170257-22175257 GCF_960531495.2 Zeus faber
AGATAGATAGACAGATAGATAGACAGATAGATAGATAGACAGATAGATAGATAGATAGATAGATAGATAGATAGATACTGTGCAGCTAATTTATGACTTCTCATTAAAGTGGTGATCCATGAGTCTGTGTCGGCTGGGTTACACTAGAAGTCCCAGAAAGTACATGCTTCCATTCTTCTTCTGACTGACTGGTTATTATTATTATTATTTTTTCTTTGTCACTTGAGGTTTTGAGGGATATTTTTCCACTTAGATGTTCTTTTTTGTTACAAATTACTGACCACAACCAGCTATGGATACAAAAATGGACCAGATCAGTCCATTATTGTGGAATATTTTAGTAAAAAACTGTATTTTCTTTATCTTCTCCTCAGCGTGCACGGGTCACTTGATAACATTTCAGTCTAGTGATTGGTCAACAACCGGGCCCTCACTAACATGGTGGCATGTGCAGATGTAACTGACGTCAGAACTTCATGGATGTCATGGATCCAACGAACCCACAATCTGAATAAGATTTGCATTCGGGGCAGTTTCAACATGACTTTGTTGGAGTTTCGTCCAGATCGGTTCAGTATTGTGGATGGAGTTTGTGATCAACAATTGCCACCTCACCAAGATGGCGCCACACACAGCGTGAATGCGCAAGTACGCCACGCATAGACGTATGCTACAACGAAGAAGTTGTTGTGTGCATGCACAAGTTGACGGAGTAGACAGCTCACGTGAGTCAGTAACTCAAACCTTACCAAGATACCGTAACGCACAGATATAGTTACGATTGGACCTAAACAAAAGGAATATAAGATACAAACTCTTAACCATTTGAAGTTACAAAATGACAGGTATTATTTTACCAGAAGACAATTGGATTAAACAAAGCGCATTATTAAACGTCATAAATATATACGCTTCTGAGGACAGCTGACATGCACCAGAGTAGGTTCTACAAAATAAAAACCCAATAACACCAATGTCAGAATTTATAGACATTCTGGAGATATCAATGAGTACAAACTTCCTGAATTATAATTACTGTCTGGTCACAATAACCATAAGCAGTTACATAATACAAGGAACATGTATTTATTGTGTCTGAGTTTTGAAATATTTTCATTCTTTTTGTGTTTTTTAGTTTCCTTCCAGATGCCTCAAAGAAGCTCAAATTCCAAGGCAGCAAAGAAGTGGTGGGCAGAACGTGCTGCTTTAGAGGTCAGCCTCTCTCACCCACTCTCCTCTTAAAAAAAATACTAAATTACTTTCTGAAACCTCTGAACAAAACAAAGACAATTCTGAATAAAAATCGAAAGTTAGGAGTGCAAAAAACGCCGACAGAAGTTGTTGCAACATCTCTGACAACATTCAATGCAGATGAAGTTCCTTGAAATATACCTGTTGATTCTCCAAACATCTCGGTGTTAAGAGGCATCATCAGGGTGATGCACGATTTGGAGACTCCAGGAACAAGCTGGTAAGTAATAATGCATGCTTATTAACAATTTCTGGCAATACATGTGCAATTATTACACAGTTGCAGTTGCAGTTGTAGATTCACACACACGCAAAACAGTTGGACATTTGCAGTCTGACTCACCCAGCAGCTTTACAGCTTATTACAACAACATTTACTCTGTTTCCAGGCATTTCTGTAATGCTTTGCATTCATTCAGTGAAAATTCTGGACTAAAAACACAGATTATTGACATAAAACGGCACCAGCCAGTAAGTATGTACTGTACAGCTTCAGTAGCAAAGAAATATGCCAATGACAACCAAAACACCACACAGATTTCAAAGGCTAACATGATAAGTCTCAATCTGTGGTAAATGTCGCTGATAGAATTAGCCATATAACAAATTCATATGTATCTGATAAAGGTGTAGTCAATACATTGGAGAATACACGCTATCACTTCCTTCCTTGCAAATTGTGTATGTGTTTTCAACTGCTTTCATTCTTTTTGTGTTTTTGGTGTAGCCCACTACACACAATTAATTTCATTATATATCCTCCACAATTAAAAGCAGTTAAACCACTTACCTTAGTTGATGTATTACTATTGTGAAGGCTGTTTTCTGTTGATTTACAAAGTGCCATACCACGGTACAACAAATGAACTTCTCCAGTCAGAAAACACACTGGAACAGAGAACCAAAGCACTCTCCTCCATTGAACTTTGATGAAGGGCCGACTACCCTGGACCCTGCATATTGCTGCCTGTAGCTATATGAATTATTATTTTAATTGACTGTCTCTTTCTTAAAAAGATTTCTGGTATTTTTTAAACAAAATAATGTTCCGGATTTCCACTTAAAGATAGCCTACAGTGTAGTTTATGTGGGGAGGGGGGTACCACATGCATGTATAATGTGAGTAATTAGACTAATAGATGGAAAGCTGTCCCAGTGGATGTGACTAAAGCCCTCTTCCCTCCCCCAGGGTGAGATCAGTCAAAGGTCCCTGACTGTTCAGTTTAAAAAGGTTAGCCAGAAGAAAGGTGGATCAAACTGACTGTGTCATTTTCCACTCTTTTGAAACACTGCCCTCGCATCTGCTTCTGTTCTTCTGCCTCCGGTGTCAGTGAAAAACCTGCCGTGAAGCATGAATTCATGAAGCTGTCAACTGTGATTTGACAAATTGATGTGCCAACAGTCATGAATGAGAATAGGTTGTGTCAGAATCTGTTGTATGATTACATACATTAAAATATTTTAACCATTAAAATATTAAAGACGAGAATGGCAGGAGTAAAAAAAAGCCAAAGAAATAGTGTGAATGAAGGGATTTATCAACTCAAAATAAATCAAGCACCATTGACCCAATTCATGAATAAGACCATAAAGTCGACCAACAGTTAAAATAATAACTGTATATATAACTAATCATTATAATTAATGTTGTAATTAATATCTTCCTCACTAGCTGATTATCATTATTGGTTAATTATTTGTTTTGCTCCCCATGAGGAGTAAGATATGTTCCCATCCGTGATAGAAACAGATGGAGAAATCACAAGCGAAAGAGAGAGAGCGAGAGAGCGTTTTAAAAACCTCTTTATTAAACTCATGCAGTATTCACTGTAGGTCCACTGGTACGGGCACAGAAAATGAATAAACGAGAAGAACGAGAGAGAGAGAGAAACAGCAAGATTGGATCTAAAGATGCCCCTTTTTTTCAGGGTAGGTGTTGTTATTATTATTATTATTATTATTATTATTATTATTGTATTATATTATTATGTCACATTATATATTGCTAATGTTCTTTTTTAGGAAAACTGCAAATCTCTTCTTTCTCGTGAAGTTAGAATCTCGAAACAGCGCTCACAGCGGGTCCCTCCCTCCTGCGCATGCGCGCAGCTCTCGGGAGCTGTCCGCGCCGCACAGTGCTGAAGTGTTTTCCGCGGATCTCGGCTGCTCCTGCCGTCCCCACCTGGCAGCAAACAGGGAGACGCACCCAAGCGATGGACGAAGAACTGAAATGCCCCGTTTGCGGGTCCCTGTTCAAGGACCCCATCCTGCTGCCCTGCTCGCACAACGTGTGCCTGGCGTGCGCCCGGAACATCACCGTGCAGACCCCGGAGGGCGAGACGCCGCCGCACAGCCGGGCGTCGGGCAGCTCGGACTACGACTACCTGGACATGGACAAGATGAGCATGTACAGCGAGACGGACAGCGGCTACGGCTCCTACACGCCGTGCCTCAAGTCCCCGAACGGGGTCCGCGTGTTCCCGCCCGCCCTGGCCGGCGGCGTCCACCGCCACTGCTCCCTCACCTGCCCGCTGTGCCACCGGAGCGTCTCGCTGGACGAGCGCGGGCTCAAGGGCTTCCCGCGGAACAGGCTCCTGGAGTCCATCGTGTCGCGCTACCAGCGGAACCGCGCCGCCGCCGCCGCCGCCGCCGCCGCCGCCGCCGTGAAATGCCAGCTGTGCGACCGCAACCCCGTCGACGCCACGGTGATGTGCGAGCAGTGCGACGTCTTCTACTGCGGCCCGTGTCAGCAGCGGTGCCACCCGTCCCGCGGTCCGCTCGCCAAGCACCGCCTGGTGCCGCCGGCGCAAGCGGCGCAGGCGGGGGTCGGCGGCGCGGGCGGCGCAGGCGGCGCCCAGCAGCAGCTGCAGCCGCCCGCCACCGCTCGCAAGCCCGCGACGTGCGCGGACCACGAAGCGGAAAACTTCAGCATGTACTGCGCCAACTGCAAGGCTCCCGTCTGCATGAAATGCCTGGAGGACGGAAAACACGCCAAGCACGACGTCAAGCCCCTGGCTGTGATGTGGAAACAGCACAAGGTGAGAGAAGGAGCATCACCAATCGATTTATTCATATATCACAGTGGTTACCAACGTTGGGTCCGCGGATCCCTCAGGGGTCCTTCAAGGGTGTTTCAGGGGGTCCCCAGCAAAAAGGGATTAATAGAAGAACTTCCCCATGATTTAATTTACACAAGGTTACCGCTATTAGAGATATAATGACTGTTTTGATCATCATAATTTCCCTGTTGTCTTCCTAACTATGGTAAAGACAGCTATGGTCATTTGGACTAAATCATATCTAACTATAAACATTTCCTCAGATCGGCGTCCAAGAGACAAAATCAAACCAAATGAGGTCCTAGCACCTATCATATTGAGGGGTCCCTGGTGTCAAAAAGGTTGAGAAGCACTGGCGAGGTATATCTGATTCAAACCATAAGTCAGGGTTGGCTCTGATTCATCATGATTCAACATTGAAATGATCTCTTAGGCCTAAAGTGCCTGTGTGTGTGTGTGCGTGCGTACGTGCGTGCGTGCGTGCGTGCGTGCATGTGTGTGCTTGCATGTATGCATTGTGAATCATCACTGGAATAGGTCACACAGTGTTTCTTTCTTGCCATTTATATCGGCCAGTTTCTATCTGTCCTACATATGGGTTTGCATATGTGCTTGTGCTGGTGCTGGTGTGTGTGTGTGCGTGTGTGTGTGTGTGTGTGTGTGTGCGTGTGTGTGATGTGAATATTGATA
>NC_137189.1:22180257-22210257 GCF_960531495.2 Zeus faber
CTCTGTATCTTTGTAAATCTACCTTTATTTCTGTCTCCCTTTTCACTCACACACACACACACACACACACACACACACACACACACACACACACACACACACACACACACACACACACACACACACATACACATATACTTAATGCCATGAACACATGCTTCTTCTATCCCTCTGTATCTTTGTAAATGTTCCTATATGTCTCTCTCCCTTTTCAATCTCACACACACACACACACACACACACACACACACACACACACACACACACACACACACACACACGCACACACACACACGCACACATGAGGAAGGCATGAATATGCATAAGCCAAGCGGATGAACTCTTTCGCTGAGGGAATGCAGAGGAAGTAACACTGATCCAGTTTCCTCTGATCAGTCATGCACAAAACATTCTGGTGCTATTTAAATAACACACTCAAACACACACACACACACACACACACACACACACACACACGCACAGGCACACACAAACATAGAGGCAATGCAATCCATTGGAAGGAATTTATACCACTGTGACTTTTTACCAAAAAGTGCAGTGTCAGTGCATGTATGTACGCATGCATGTTTGCATGTGTGTACGTTTGAGGGCTGCACATGCACACGTATGTGCACGTGTGCATGTGGGTATGTGTGCACGTTGACCCAGCTAAGCCTAGCGAAGACCGGCTCTCTCAAGCTCTGCGCTGAATGAAATATTAAAATCCTAATGCAGAGTTTCCGTTTCACCATATGGCTGCATGTCTATTTGCGTGTGTGTGTGTGTGTGTGTGTGTGTGTGTGTGTGTGTGTGTGCGCGTGCGTGCGTGCGTGTGTGTGTGTGTGTGTGTGTGTATAAGTGTGTCGGTGCATGTGTGCTCATAACCGATTTAAGGAATAATTTAGTCTTTAGGAACCTGGGGTTCCCTTTTTTATCCTGTAATCAATAAACTATTTCTAAACTGTCACTGTCAAAATGAAGCCAATATTCAGCCAATTTCCATCCCAACCTGTTTGTTTACCTTTGTCAGCTGACATGTTTTGTACTGTATACTGTTATTTCACCCATAATCCTTTGCAGCTTTGATTCACTTCTTCATAAATCAGCGTTTGGTTGTTGACTAACTTTGTGCTGAATACAACTGCCTCAACACAAATGACTGATTTCAACGCTCAGACGAGTCCTTATTTACTCATTTGTAATTCACTAAACTATATCATACCATACTAAAATATGGCATGGTATACAGGTACTCCCTGGCTTTACGACCGAGTTGCGTTCCTAGGACCAAGTCGTTAAGCAAATTGGTCGATAAGCGAGGACCCGTGTTACTAGTGTAGTGAATACTGACAGACTGCGGGAACGACTGAGACTGAGAACAGTGATGAGATGTATACAGTGTATATAGTGCATATAGTTCATATAGTGTATATAGTATATAGTGTATATAGTGTTTAGTATGTATAATGTATATAGTGTATATAGTGTATATAGTGTATTTAGTATATATAGTGTATAATGTATATATAGTGTATATAGTACATAAAGGGCGATGCAATACAGACTTGTCAGAGAGCTGGTTGTAAGTCCAGACAGTCCAAACAGGTAGGTCGTTAAGTGGTACCTGTATATAGTATTGCGCTCAATGAGTAGCTTATCATGGCTGATACACCCTGGCCTATCACATGTAAACTCTTAAGTCAGTTGATTGTTGTCGAGGGCTCAGGCATTTGGTTTTCTGGGGATCGGGTGGTTGCGCGTACGCAGCTTCAGCCGCTGGAAAACAAACAAACCAAATGCGTGGGAAACGTGTCTGTCCCTGTCAAGTTGACTTAGCGTGACGTGAGCTGATCTTGGTGGCGGCGTTCTCCGCTCCGGGCCGTTTGCTCATGCTTCCTTTTGCCTTCGGGGAGAATACGTACAGATAGAGGGGAGCTCGGTCAGAAACGTGATTATGTTACAAACAGGGCTTGAAAGCTGATTTTTCTTTCCCTTCAGAGCAGAATCAATGTTTTTAATGTTTTGTTTCAAGCGTTCTTGTCCCGGCCTATTGTTCCTAAACTAATGACTGATTACAAATGTCTGACTGTCTTCTTTGGTGGGGCTGCTTTGTATGCTACACAAAAGGACATTTCAGCTTTATGTGACTTCTGAAACCCATGGCAACGCACAGATACATTATTTCTCCATGAGGTGACTTTTGAAGCCGCAACACACACACTTTCCAGGTTTACTCAAGTAAAAGTGAAAGCACAACATTGACATTTCTGCTTAAGTAAATGCAGATCCGTAAGCACTTGCTCTCAAAGCCTATAATACTTATATAACCTATAATACATATAATACTTCAGCTGGTGTCATAGTTATTTACATAGTTATTTGATTTGGACCGAATTAATGTCTAGGAGGTTGGAGGAGCAATCCTGAATCAGCAGTTTGATGGATGCAGTTCGTGATTAAAATAATAATAATAAAGTAACACAACTGTCTTGGAAACGTAGTGGAGTAAAAAGTATAGAAACATTTGGGAATGTAGAGGTAAAACAGAAATATCTGGATGCTTTCAGACACGAAAAACACAAAAAAAAGAATGTTATTTACTGGTATTAGCGATTTCAATGAATGGAACAATGAATTATGATTTATTATTAAATTTTTGTTTATTTGCTCCTTGTAAAATATTGTTTGTTTCCGTTGGTGCAAGACTTGCAAACGAACTTATTTATTATTTATTTATTGATGTATTATTATTATTATAATTATAATTATTATTGTTATTATTATTATTATTATTATTATTATTATTATTATTAATACTAATAATAATAATAATTATTATTTATTTATTTATTTTCAATTTATATATATATATATATATATATATATATATATATATATATATATATATATATATACACAATTATTTTTTATAAATACATAAATAAACTAAATATTTATTAAAAAAAAAAAAATTTCAATGACTCGGATGTTGTGAAGTCACTCCAGCACAAGAGTCGTTCATTTGTGACTCGGTCACTGCAGCACGGTCACACCGGCCGAACCAAGACCCGAGAGCCCCGTCGCAAGTGCCGTGTACGCCCCGAGAAGAGAGCTGTGACACCCGAACCCAACCTCGAATGAGAATCCGTGAGTCACGAGTCATGAGTGCGCATCGGCGTCGGCCTGTGAGTGTTCCATTCACCACCCAGAGCCGACGCCTCCGTCTCTCTGAATCTCTAAAAAGAGTCCAACTTTCCTCACTACCATGGTTTGATAATACCTCCATGTACAGTTCAGCGCAGCCGTGATTTGCCCACATAAGAAATAGATCACGCGGCGTCATTTGCTGCTGTAGCCTGTGTTGCATTATTAGGAGGAGCAGGAGTTGCTGACCTCATTCCGGATGGCAACATGACGGGTCAGACTCTTTAGTCTGTTACCTGAGGCAAAGGTAGCCTCATTCTCACACACACACTCACACACACACACACACACACACACACACACACACACACACACACACACACACACACACACACACACACACACACACACACACAAACACAACTATACCTCCACATGCTCACATTTCCTTCCATATACAAATTAATTGTTGTTGATTTAACATGCATGCGTCTCACACACACGCACGCATGCACGCACGCACACACACACACACACACACACACACATACATACACACAGCCTCTGGTAGTATAGTCAATGCCCTGCTGTTCTGCTGCTTTCTGAATGTAGGTTAACACACAGCGCTTCACTTCACCGTACATGGCTGTGCCGCACTAGAGCCGGTCAGTTGATTATGACTGTGTGTGGTCATGTGTGACAGTTGCTAAATACACTTTATACAGTGTATGTACATGGGTATACAGTATAAAGTAGGCAGGAGAAATATATTCCAAAGAAAAATTTTACACGGTACAGCCAGATTTACTTTTGAATTTGAAAGAATCCCAGTGAGTCTTAAAGTGGAAATAGACATCTTTACACTTTTACTCATCATTATGAAGTAGATGTTGATTGCAGAGTGTAATGGCTATAGAATAATGACGCCATCGGCATTTAGATTGGTCCCCTTTAAGTCTTGATTTCACTATTGAAGGCTCGATTCACGGCACAAAGGAAGTGCGTAAGCCACTGCGTCGCCAAAAGAGGGAGAGGATAGCGCTCTCAATCACTGTCCCAAAACAAATTTGCAGACTCGCAACTTCGTTTAAATGGCGATGTCTAAATGAACCCGATATCGAAATTAACTGATGTGATTCTTTGTGACTTTGAACAGCGGCGGTCCAAGTCATGCGTGCCACACAACTTACTTTTAATTCAATATAAAATGTTGACAGTTGACCTCGTCAGTGAACATGCTTCTTTTTTCTCTCTTATTTCCTGAGTGTTGTCAATCATTTCTTCATGGAGCTAGGCTCTAAGGAGAACGTGAAGCCATCCGGTTGTCTTTGCGAGGCAAACAATAATAGCACTTGGAAACGTTGAAAAGTTGGCTGTTGCCACTTTAACTTTGTGGTGATGTAATATATGATATCAGAATAAAGTTCTAGTTTTCTAAAAATGAACCTCACTCAAATGCCTCAAATCGTGAGAAATCGTTTGTCATCTAGACAGATCTACATCTAGATATCGTATTCATCAGCATTTGGTTAAAGCTGCATTAAAGGGACACTCCACTTTTAACCTTTTGTCGACCTTGCCCAGATTCAGACAAGAAGGTCGACAGGACATCCCAAAAAATGGAGTATCCCATTAAGTGAAATTAAAGTAAACTTCGTGTGTCACATTATGGCAAGGTCTTAATTTCAGCGATGCTTCTGAAAGATGATGAGCAATAATATCGCCCGGCTCAATGACGAAGGGTGAGGGTGTCGAGTGAGACGGTCAGAAGATGACACAGAGATAGATAGGCATTGTTGCCATGGCTACTATGGCTATCATGGTTACCAGGCCTCCACTCTCGATGGTAGTCCTATGCCTGGATGCCAGTTACGCCTCAAATTTTATGATTTATTGATTACAACATAATTTAACTAATGAGCATTTGTTGTCATGTATTGTATATCATCATCATATACTGTATCATAACAGTCTAATGGAAAAGAAAGAAAAACTCTAACTTTACTCAAACACAGATGGTACTACAGATGGTAATAGCGTGGACGTTTTTTTGCAACGCGGCTAATTTGCATAGAAAGGGGCCAATTTTGCACCAAATGTATGCATAATACCTAATTGAAATACGCGCAAATAGCACTGGCGCACCAAGATGCTATTTTCGTGGCAGCCCAGTCAGCGGTGCATCTCACTGTTTGTGGGTGCTTTGTGAATTAGATGCTTGCTTTTTCTGTTATTTTGCATCGGTTTAGTGGCTGCAAATGCAGCGCAAGAGATGTATTGACTCTGTATTTCTAGTGAGAAATTAAGTCATTCCATTTGGACTCACAACAGACTACCAACTGTTGGTGGCAATCATGGGGAACTTGAATTTGTAACTGAATGGCGATCTCTAATACAGCACTTATAAGATAAAGGTGAGGACTGTAGACAAATTCAAACAGATAGGAGTCTTGCATTGTCAGCCACAAGCTTATCAAGAAGGTGCCCAAGTGAACCGACTTCTCTCTTTGGAAGGATCAACCTGACTCCCAACTAGCTCCAAAACTGTTAGTAACACATTTGGCTGACCAGACAGGAAAGTGGGGAAGGAGAGGGGGTTGGACATAAATAGAGTGCCAAGGAGAGACGATGGAAAGATGGAGCCTGACTGAGTCACACGTCAACACTACGTTGAGGAGCAAAAGTGTGGATAGGTGAGATAAATGAAAGGAAAACCGACAGCCACGCCTGCTTTCTGTCTCTCGCTTTCCCATGGGAGTCCCATGGGTGCCATTTACATGTATTTGACAAGGTCGACTCAATCATCCTTGAAAGCCTAACCCCAACCCAAACAGTGGGCTTACGTGCAGTCAAACATCCTCCCTGTTGGGACTCGATGTCCTGACATGATGTTCCTGCTCAAGGGGAGCATTTGTCCCAGCTGCAAAAGTGACGTCTTTTTACCAATTCACCAGAGTCACCAAGGACCCCGATTGAAACCTGTTCTCACAGCAAAAGATGTTGAATGTGTTGTAGTTCATTGAACCGAAACCTAAAAATTGCTAACACTCTTTTGTGCATTCTCAGTGGCAGCCATTCATTTGACATCCAAATTTACCACCAGGGTTATTCAAGTACCACCCTTTTTTATGTAAGCCAAAAATATATATCCATCTTTTTCGTTATCTTGCCAATTTCACAATTTCAATTCAGAGTTGGCACTTACAGTGAAGATTACAATGGTGGAAAATACATTTTGAGTCAACCGTCGGGACAGCTCAGGGCATGGATGGAGCAAAAAAATGGCAGGACTTTTACTGTCTGAAACTGGAATTTCCCCCCGCCGGATTTCAGTGCAGGTCAGGCGCCCGTTTGAACCGGCCGGACGGCGGCTTATTAAGGAGCGTCCTCAGCTCTCGCTCTGGCGGACTGCATGCAAGGACGAAGCGAGGACGCCCTCACAAAGCTGTTTTATTCTGGCTTTGTTTCGTTGTCTTGCAGTTTGCAGCGATTGCCGCACCATCTGCAGATTATCTCCTCAGTGCAGTTTCTTGAATCTCTTGCCTCTCCCCCAGTGCAAACACACACATACACACACACTCGCACACACATGCATACACCAACACACCCTTTGCATGTACTTATATAAGCACATATGCAAAGACTCTGGTGTTTGCATATGGTTAAGCACATGTGAGAGCACACACACATGCATGCATATCAGCACACACACACATACACACACATTTATGAAGTGTCCTCTCTGACTCCTATAATAAGATAATGAGATAAGGACACTTGTCCCTGAGAGAAGAGAAGAGCGGGGAGGGAGGATGGGTGCTGACAGGGTGGAAAAGAAAAATGACTGCCAATCGAAGGAGTAATAAAGCAGGATGAAAGGCCAAGGGGATGGAGGAACAGAAGGGAACAAAGGAAGAGGAAGCATAGCATCTGGGTGTTCCCTCCCTGCTCTGGAGCAAATGTTAAGAGGCGGAAACCCATTGTTTATTAGTGAGAATTTCTTTTACCTATTTCCCATTGTCTGGCCCATTTCTTATTGCCTCCTTTTCTACAGCAACCTGCCGCTTTGATAATTTCCCTCTGGTAGATTACAAACAGTTTGACCTTCCCCCTCCCAAGGTGATACTGTACGCTCTAGACACCGCTAAGGCCAGTGCCCGCCGGCAGCATACACTGCCATCAATACTTTGAGGGTTGCATGTCACAGAAACAGCAAATTGCTGTCGGATACTTCTTTGATACACATTCTAACCTTATTAAACCACAGAAAGGGTCGTTTGGGAGGCAGAAAAGCTCAGTAGACATGAGTCAGTAAAAATTTGAAT
This sequence comes from Zeus faber, assembly GCF_960531495.2. Taxonomy (NCBI): domain Eukaryota; kingdom Metazoa; phylum Chordata; class Actinopteri; order Zeiformes; family Zeidae; genus Zeus; species Zeus faber. The sequence continues at coordinate 22,187,727 of NC_137189.1, forward strand.
TGTTTACACATCAGTCCAACTGGTTTCATGTAAAGGACAATAAAAAATGTGAGACAGACCTTGCTTGCTTTTTATCTCTTGTTTGACATACTTATTTGGGCTATCCACTGTAGACAACCTATTTGGTTAAATGTATGACTCTTTCTACCGAACGACGGTAAAGACACATTTAATTTGGAATCAGTTGCCAAATTTGTTGTGGATGATTTCTTTCAATTCATCGCTAATCTTCTAATTTATTCAAAGGCTGGGTCTGCGTCGATGGGGAGGACACATTTGGCCCTTGGGGCCACCAGACGAATGGACCTGGTCCAGACAATTGAGAGTTCCACACAATGCCTTTACTTCCCCCAACGCCAGGTGGCCTGAATGTTTTTAATAATCCCATTTGGAACTACAATTGAGATATGGATATCATAGCCTTCTGTGGTGTTATAAGGCATCAAAAATTCTGGCGTTCAGTATTAGTTGGATAATTCCACATGGGATTTTGTATACATAGAAATGATATGTACAGTATGTATGTTTGAGATATATACCTATAAAGATATATACCTTTTCTTATCTTGCTTATGGTCATCCACTTTCCAGACCTTACCATGTCTGCAAATTTGTGTTCGCTTTCACGTGCGTCATCTCCAAAAGAAAGGATTTATTTCACATGTAACATGGTGACTTGCGCTGCCAGGAGTCAGACAGAGGAGCAGGCAGGTAAAGCAGCATGTGGCTCCTCGCTGTCTGGTTCCTGAGGACACTCGAATGGAGGCGTAAGACAAGGTGGCGCAAAACAACGGGTGGGGGGTGGGGGGGGCGGAGCATCGGGGGCTTCCCTCGCTATGGCACATCCGTCATTCTCTTGTTAGCATCTTGGCATGTACCCACGGTGTGCTCACATACACACACACACACACACACACACACAGACTAGGCTAGCCAGGCAGCTTGTTGGACCAGATGGCTTCTTAGTGTGGACCAGCGAGGGGTTGGCTTGATTCATGAACCGTGACCCCTCTCATCTCCACCCGTACGGCACGTGCACAGATGAGGGATGACCAGGGGTAAAATCACAGGCTCTTTGTGTGTGTGTGTGTATGTGAGTGCGAGTCTGTGGTTTTATTGCTGTCGATAGAGGCAGAGATACAGCGAGGGGGATTAAGAACACATTGTGTTCACTTGGTAGTGCACGCTTGGCTTGGAACTAGAGGAGTGCAAATAGTCTGTGCAAACAGTAGCTGCACGGGACTACAACCCAGTGGGCGATCGTGCAGAATTCCAATCGCCGATATACAATTTTTTTCGGGGAGTGGGGTTTTGCGCACGCATAGAACGTAATGTAATAAAGCAAATGCAGTCTCCCCGTTCCAGAAGTGCAGGATTTATTATTTACAAGTAAAGTATTTACACAAAACATCCAGTTTTTTACTAAATTAAGTCCCATAACAAAGGAAAGCAATGGGGTAACAAGGTTTTTTTTGGAGCAGTATGGAGCGGGACAGTCCCTTTACTCAGTTGTGTTTAAACATTTTGTTTCGTACATGCAGGAAACAAACTAAAAAAAATTGATCTAATATAAAAAGAAAAAAACGTGAATTCTTTTAGTAAGGTTTACGTTTTTGGGGATGGAGCCCATGTTCCCTTTTTATCATGCGTGTTTTATTTTTTAGCCTAAATGGTAGATGGGTATCGAGGTAGAGGACTGTCTGGGCTAGATATAATTATGAGTTAATTTTTACGTTTGTCCAGACCGACAAAATGCCTAGAACCGGGGAGGGCGAGAGCCTCAGCCCCCTGTATATCCAAAGTGTCTTGTCAGTAGTAGTGAAACAGACTGTAGCCTACTGTACATCAGTATCATGGTCAGCAAAGCCTTCATTGAGAACGAAGAACAGTCACAGAGTGAGGTAAGGTATTCAATTTAAATAAAAATGAGGAAACACCCGGATTAGGTAAAGGTAGAAGGACTTGATCCTTCTGAGATGGAGAGTTTGGATGGCCGCCAAAGCTGGCTAGTTGATCCGGTCATTCTGGCCGTCGCAGGAAGCCCATTTCATCACCGGGGCGCTAGGGATGAGAAAAGTCACAACCCGGCGGAGTGACCTCTGACTCCTTGTAGACAGCGTTTGACTTTCTCCACCAGGAAAAAAGCAACAACCCTGACCAATGACCCTGACCAGCCCTGTAGGTGAGCACCGGTGTCCTATGAACACACTAAATCACACACAATACTCTTCTCGAAGTCTGGATTCCCTTTGAGGGTTTTCAAACCATTAGGACTGTGTAATCACTGCAAACAAATCGGGATGCTTACCGTGATTTACATTACAAATGAGGCAGCAGGCCCCTCTTGTCCTAAATCAACTCAGGCCGTATGTGTGTGTGTGTGTGTGTGTGTGTGTGTGTGTGTGTGTGTGTGTGTGTGTGTGTGTGTGTGTGTGCGCGCGTGTGTGTGTGTGAGTTTATGTTTATATTCATGAGCGGACCCAAGGAAATGGAAGGGGAGCAGGTGTGTATTGCAACAGAGCAGATTACTCACGGTGCGCGTGTGTGTGGGTGGGTGTGTGTGTGCTGTCTTTGTCTTGTCTTTCTGTGGCTCTTTACCAATGACTGATTGGCAAAAAACGCATGTAGACACACACACACACACCCACACACACACACACACACACACACACACACACACACACACACACACACACACACACACACACACACACACACACACACACAGGCTCTAAGCCTCAGGATAGGCATGCGGATGTGAAATCTAGCTAATCCCACTTGTGACCCTTGAGGTTGACCCGGCTGTGGTGTCGGTCGGCCTCAGCATCTGTTGGCCCTCATCTAGAAACTCACTGTTCTGATTAAAAAAAAAAAAACCTCTGCATGAAGTAAAATGTCATATCGTCCTGCGATGTGCTAGTGCTCACCGACTTATCACTTTCCAACGTCCTCGCCAGCCCTGAACAGAATGATGTTCAGGCCTGGCGGGAGTGGGAGGACTTGTGTCTGAAAGTGTAGACAAAAGTAGGCTGTGAAATAGTGTAAGGCTGATTTGAGCTGGCGTAGCAGGGACAAATTAAATCGCAGCTTTGTTTCAAGACCCGACGCGCCAGGGAGATTGCCGTTGGGGACCGAGGCAACAAGGTGACGAAGTGGCAGCGTGTCAGAAGATTTCATATATACTGTATATCGAAGAAAAAAGATTTCATCAAATCACACAGATCGAGACACAGATTACAGTGAAGCACAATGGGACGTCTGTGTTGGCGTCGGCCTGGATTAGGATTGAATACAGCGGGGTATCCAGGTGACCGGGAGCATCTGTCAGGGCCCCAGGTTCTGTAACAGATGCCGCGCAAGAGCGAGAAAGCATCCTGTGTTACTATGGTTACGCCGGAAATTGGAAGAGCCTGGAAATTCTCGTTCTTGAACGTCTCATGAAAATTGTACCAGCCTGTGTTCATTTTGGAAGTCATCTGGAGTCACTTGGAACATCCCAGGCCTCCTGGAAGTAACTGCTAATATACATTGCAAAATGAGGAGTTGCTCTGTACGCCCATTTGACAACATGGTCCCCAAGCACAACATATTGACTCCTGACTCTACCTTTATGCGTTATTTTGCCATTTTTAACTCAGTCTTTGTCTCCCCCCCCCCCTGCAGTGCCAGCTTTCCCAGGCCCTGAACGGCGTCTCTGACAAAGCAAAGGACGCCAAGGAGTTCCTGGTTCTACTCAAGAACATGCTCCAGCAGGTTCAGGTGAGATACGGTTGCGTGCACGTTGTACTGGATAACAATTGCCAACAATTGACATCTTGACTCAAAGCAGGGGTCAAATAAAGCAAATAAGCCTTTTGCGAGTAAGGATTCTGATTCTTGCTTTTGAACTTTGGTCAGGTCTGATGAGCCCATGGTGTTCTCACCATGGTTGACGGATGTGTTCATGCCAAATTAAAACACAACTTAGCTTAAGAAAATGATGAAGAACCAAAATTAAATATTCTCCGTCTAACAGAGAATCAAGAGACGTTTTCTTTTGTAGTTGTATTAGATTGTACGACTGTGTACGTGTGTCGCTATCACGTGTGTGTGTGTGTGTGTGTGTGTGTGTGCGTGCGTGTGTGTGCGTGCGTGTGTGTGTGTGTGTGTGACTGTGTCTGCCTGTGTGTGTGTCTTGGCATGGCCAGTGGCGCTTGGCATGGCCAGGGAGAGAAGAGAGCACACATCAATGACGCAATAACACAGTCATCGGAAGCGCACGTGCGTCTACACACACACAGACACACACACACACACACGCAGAGACTTTGTCATCTCTGTCACATCTTATCAGCCACAGTGCTACTACCATTAAGAGTCTTATGGCGGGATGGGATTTTTTTCAAGATAAAAAAAATATATATAACATGAAGCACTATTCTGCTCTCCCTCCATCAGCCAGAGAGAGAGAGAGGAGATCTCTCTTCATCCTCTTACAGCTGTTAAACTGCTTCCCTGGGTGTGTGTGTGTGTGTGCGGTGTGGGTGTGGGTGGGGGGTGATTGGAGATCACCAGCCTCTGAGACCTCATCTGCTTGTCGTGAGGCTGAGGACTAAGATAAAGCACCCTCACCACCTTCCCAACTCCACCCCTGCCATCACCCCTCTCAGAATATACTTTTTTTTTTGCCCTTGGCCAAAACGATTGGCTAAAGTGGATCCTAGTGAGTACTACCCTGCTTTGTTGGCGTTGGTTTTGGTGTTTCGCTTGAACCTCAAGAGAGGAAAGCGACTTTTCTTTTCTTCGGTTTAGCTCCACAGCCTTCAAGGTTTTATCTCGGAATATTGCATCCAGCTGAATGGCCACAGATGATGCAGTAAAGCTGTCACTGTGTTCTAAAACCCATTATTTTTTATCATTTCGCTACGCGGAAATGGATTTCCGCTTCACCCAGTAAAGCACTCGGTGCTGCGTCGCGCAGGACTAGGGCTTGTCTCAACTGTTTGGACCTTGGTGCAGTGCATCGTGACAAATTAAAAGTGAAAAGAAGGGAGAAAAATAAAGGCGGGATTGTTGCCAGGATAGCGGGAACTCTTGCATGTTAGACGGCGAAAGATACAAAACCAAACCGTGGCGTCTCGGCCAAAAGCCGTCTTGAACGGCGATATCCAACTCAAGAGTGAAAACCCACACGTGCATCGACCGCCAATCGATAAGCAGAGAGCATGCTGCGTTTTGTGCACAGGAAGCGTTAATCTGAAAAACAGTACGGATTTACCAAACTCTGCGGCTGCTCTTGCTAAGGGTCGTTGAGCCTTGGATCTATGTCAGCCCCAGGGAGGAATCTCTGCAGCTCACCTGGCTTTGTGACGATCCCTGTGGTACGCGCTTTTGGATTCAAATTCCATCCTGACAGGGATCAATAACTGTAAATAACTTAACTTTGATTAGTTCACAGTTAAAAGGACAAAGGGTCCTTATGTGACATTTGCAGATAGAGGTCCATGGCGTATAACAAGAACCCAGCCAGCAATAGACATCATTTTGGCGGCTAGCTTTGCCTAATACCTGTCGAAAGCGAGACTGTCTCAGCCTAGCGCTCATTTACCCTCTGGAGTCCATCCCACTTTTAGCTTAAGTAATTACATTGAATGTCATTTGTGCTGTCGTTGCCTTAACGACCAGCCTAATAACAGTTAAATATAGTTATTGAAAATATGTGGGAACGGCGGCTGTTATGCCCCTCTCGGCCTTTCAGCTTGATACTTTTCACCATTTTCTTTTTGCTGCGCTCCTTAAACGGACCCTTTTGGGTTACCCAGAGTCTCTTGGGTTTTTCACGCATCCATCAAACAAACATGAATGTACAGATATTTATTTTATTTATGTCTGTGTTCTGATCCAGGAGAACGGCGTGGAGTTTGAGGCGTGTCTGGTGGCCCAGTGTGACTCTCTGATCGAGGCGCTGACCAGGCAGAAAGCCAAACTGCTCACCAAGGTCACCAAGGAGAAGGAGTACAAACTAAAGGTGAGGGGATGAGGGGTCTTTCCATCTCTGCTTGTCAATTTGTCTCTTGTCTTCCTGCTTCCATCTGCCCCTTTTCTTTCATTATTATTTTCTCATGACTAACCTGCTTGCTTCTACTTTTGCCATCTTAACGGCGGAAACTACTCCTGGTCTTTCTCTCTCTGTCCATTTCTCTTGACGTCGCTATGTCTCTCTTCTGTAATATCCGTCTTTTAAAGCTCTGTTTTATCCTATCCTGACCCATATCTCTTCCCGTTTATCTCTTTCTTTCTCTGTTCCTTCCTGCCATTTATTTTTTAAATCTGCAAATCTACCCCCATTGGGGTGGTCTTCCTAAGTCTCTGCGAGTCACATGGACTCCTGCCCGGACTCAATGTGCCCACCGACCGACCCGCCGTCTGTCCGGTGGGCCGGGGTGGGATTGGAGTTGGACGCAAGCCCCAAGGACAGCTGTTGCCATTAGGCTAGGGGTGGGCCCGGCAGAGGGTGACGGGGAAGGGGAGGGGTTGATGAGCTTGGCCAGGGAGGAGGGATTGGGGGTTTTGTGGTAGGAGCAAGGGGCCTTCCCGTGAAGCCGCCAGAGAGGAAAGGTGTTGGTACAGTATATGGGTTGTGGCCGGGGTGTAAAAGCTCAGGCATAGAGGTCATGAGCAGCAACTGCTCTCTTTTCACTTAAGTACTTACGGCACCCATACAAGTATCTAAACAACGTCAGTGTTGTGTTGGTGTCTGGAATGATGTTATAACTCCTTCCATCGGTCAAATGTAGCACTCATAATAATCTTTTTTTTTTTTTAAAGGGCTTGTTAAATGACCTACTGACCCTCAGGTTTTCAGCAGATCTTTATATTTCTTCTGTTATGGCAGTAGCAGAACTCACGGTCTTCTACGGTAGTAACTCTCTTACCATTATTCTTGATAATACACAGAATTTCATTGATTTCTACCATTGTACTATTCGGTACACTGAAACTCAGAATCAGCAGGGTTCCACTGATTCATGTTATTGTTGGTTTAATTTGGACATAGTAAGGCAAAATAGTAATACAAAAATAGTCAGTAAGAGGAAAAATAATAATTAGGAGGGACCTTAACCACAAAAAAGTAGTTATCAGAGGCTTTAAGGTACGGAGGGGAGCTGAGTTGAGATTCTAGTCTGAAGGCCACAGTGATTGGACTCTCTGGTCCTGTTCTATGGGATAAACCAAACCAATCTGGGACTCTAAGCAGATTTGAAAAATGAGAAGCATATGCATGTTATCATCTATGTCAAAGAATTCTTCTTATTGTATTTTCTCTGTGGTAATCTGTTTAGGAGTCAGAAATTTGAAACAGGACAAACTTCTCTGGTGTGCTGATGTGAGTTGGGAGAGAATTATGGAGATTGAGTGCAAAACCTGTGCTGCTTTTGAACACGTTGTGATTTTTATCACCATATGGCAGGCCCTGCACACACACATTTAGGTGCAGAGTTACTAAGAAACGATTGAGATGAATTGAAATGCACATCCATGATTCAATCTTGCAGTGATCCTCTCATTTTATTACATTGCCCAAAAAGACATTTAGCCTCGTGATTTTACAATCTACTTCACCATGAAAGTAGAAACACCATTACGGAGTTAAATGACACTAATACCAACATACTAACTGTGTAGCATAGTTACACTGTGCTGATGGAGATGGGGTGAAGGTCAAAGCATATTCTGGTGGAGATGGGGTGGAGGTAGAACATGATGCTAGTGGAGATGGAGCGGAGGTAGAAGCTGATGCTGGTGGAGACGGGGTGGAGGTAGAAGCTGATGCTGGTGGAGATGGGGTAGAGGTAGAAGCTGATGCTGGTGGAGGTAGAAAATAACGTTGGTGAAGATGGGGTGGAAGAAGAACCTGAACGATGCAAATAAATAGCAGGAAGTCACACGACTGGCTCCCAGCGGGTGTGTGCACCTGTGACTCTGGGTGGAGCTGCTGCGGGTAATTGAAATCCCAGATGATGAGTGACAACGACAAGAGGAGTTTCGAAGCTCCGTTCGATGATTGGATGACTGACGGGAACAGAACTTTCCCGTTTGAGGGCAGGACCCTCGCCGCTGAGAACGGGATTACCTGCCTTGGGCTTGTGTGACTGTGACACAAGGTGGAAAATGCAAGGGATTTGAAAATTTACACATGAAGGACCAGAGGAACATGAAGGGGAGGTTTGGAAACCCTGTAGGGCTTAAGGTGGACCGTTATACTTCATTATTAGGTATGAGCGAAAGAAACTGACTGGTGATTGGTCTAGGTAGGTCAAAGATATTAAGCAGTGGAAGTTAGCCATATCTGAATCTCACTCTCAGAGCTGGCTACACTGGCATCACCTCGGCTCTAATATTTAAGTGGATTCCCTTTTTTTGGAACAATATGAAAATGTCATTTAAAGATGGTATCACAATGCACCCAAGTAGGATATTGGGTGTGTGTGGTGGTGTGTGATATGATCCCCCCCCTCCCAACATTCTGGCTCCTCTCTTGCGAGCCAGTTACAGTACATACTGATCCACTCTTGATCTTTTTCTCATAATCATAACTGCCCCACACCACAGACACACACACACGTGCAAACACACAATGTCTAGTCGTAACACAACTGTAATCCATCAGAGCTGCCGGATTTAGATTCACTATTCTCTAATGGTCAGAGGACGTATGTGTATTAGTGAGTGTGTGTGTGTGTGTAGGGTTGTGGATTGTGGTGTGGTGTTTGGATGGGATGGTTTGAGCAGCCACACCTGACCTGGATCTAGGTGAGGCTCAGCCCAACCAATGAGCGACTGGCTGCATACCAGTCGCTCATTGGTTGGGCTAACGAGCAGCAGGTTAAAACCCGCGTCCACACACACACTCAGGACAGCAGTCATCACAGGGCTGCTATGTTCCATCTGATCCTGGCTAATTCCACCGAGCCTCCTCTATACAATAAACTGATGTTTACAACCCATCGTCATCTGTGTCTCTGTGCCGGAGGACCCTGAAAAAGCCACTTGGGTGGCGTGTGGAGGCATAACTGCCACATTATATATCGAGGGAGACAGTGCAATGGAGAGGCCGTGATTTTGGTGCAGTTACCAAGTGTGTAATTATTCAAAAATATTCATATTGTGGCGCGCAGGAGTATCTGTGGATGTGTGCGTAGCATATCAAGAGACCCCCAGCCGATCTCTCGAAGTGTGTGCGATGCTGAACTGAGACCTTTAAATCAGGGGATGGCATGAGGTCCTGTGGAAATTAAATACAATTCCATATTAACCCAGACTTCAGGCATGAGACTTCATGTATATATGCATGGGAGAGACCTGCATGAGCTTTTGATCGGATCGAGGAGGTAACTTTTAGCATACATTTGGAAAATTCAAGCATCTATTTGGCAGTAAATGAGCATATGAGTTTGTGTCTGTGCGAGTTTGCTGTATTTGTATATTACTGTTCTAGTGATCAACAACCTTTAGTTGTTTACTATCTGAAAATGAGATGGCAAATAGATGGTGGCAAGTTGACCTGAAAATATCAACTCACGTCTCAGCCATTAACCAGAATTTCTTCAAATTCACTGATTAATTTTGAAGCTTGCCAGTGCACAGAAAGTGATTCAACATTACAGCGCTGTTTTGATGGAACCAAGCGTGAGTGAACAAACAGGGTCAACAGACGATCAGTGGATGGAAAAGGATCCATTGGTTTCGATTACTAGGATCAAAGGGGGCCCTGAACGATAAGTCCTATGCTCAACAAGCATTGGCCAAACAAAAGACTAACTGGAAGGGCAAAGCTCTTGACTAGGACGTAGCACTGACAGGTGGCTTGACATTAGGAAAGTCCAAGATTCCGCCTCTAATTGAAGAGGACAAGTGAGTGCTATTGTTTGGCCGCCCCCTCTGGGTACAAACCGTGCAGTCTTGCAAGTGCCTTGGACAGCTCTCATAACTCTGACAGGCCCGGGGACAAAAGTGGTTGGAGCTGCGTGGTAATGAAATTATGAGTATGGGGCTACTCACCAATGGGCCAAAGCTGGTAATGGGTTAGACAGAAGGAGCATGTGTGACATCAGAACCAGCGACATTGGATTTCAGTAACGGTGACCCTTGTACCCCAACCGTCGCCCATGGCTCCACCCCTACACACTAGCAATTTTTTCACCCTCAACACGAGCATTTGGCCTTCCCAATCGAGTGAGCCTGATGGAGCAGGGCTCAGTTGTTGTTCAGCACCCCAATTCAACCCTCCGAATTTTTACTTTGAATAAGCTAATGATGATGATGATGACTTATTGGCAATTATTGCAGGAGGTAATTAAAACAATGCGCCGTGGCACACCATGCCAAGAAAGCCTCTGTGTCCCAAAGGTAGTCGTATTCCTATCCCCTCCCTCTGTCCTTCTCCTCTTATTGTCCCTCGATGGCATTTCACTTACACATAATTGAGTGTCACTCAAAACACAAGGGCCAGGGGCTTAGGGGGGAGATTTAGGAAGGAATTGCCGTCACTGACATCTTGGCCTCCATCTCCCTTCTAACAAGGTTTACTACCTCAACAAGCGGTTATGCTGAGCTACAGCCAAGGTCCCCAATCTGTCCCCAACAACAAGTACGCTAATCTGGCCCAAAAACTACTGGCAGAAACCGACAGAAAACTTTGATTTGATATCAATTCTATACTGTATCGGGTATAATTTATTGCTCGTTGCAACAAATTATCTCTGGCTCTGCCATCTGGACCGTGTTGACCAATGTTCTTGCCTCTGATTGGATGATGTGGAGTCTTTACCAGCTCTTTGTATTCAAAAACAGCTTCAGAGAGATTTTTATTCAAAACTTAAAAAAAATGATATATACATTATATATATATATATGTGTATTAAATAGATGTCTGTTTTATTTCATAGCTCCATGCGTGCCAGTCAGCAGATAATACGATGCTGGCTCGGTGCAGGTGCCCTGTACGGTAACCACAGGCTAATGAAGACGGAGACAGTTCACTGAGTTTCAATTAGCCTCAAACGGTTCGCTGTGACAGCCGTCCAAATCCCATTTCCCCCCACGCTCCGGGTTCAGCCAACAGATAGCATGTGGCATGTGGCGCGTGTGTGTGTGTGTGTGTGTGTGAGTGTGTGTTTGTAACAGAGATTGAAGGGAGGAGAACAGAGCGAGAGCGAGAGAGAGAGAGAGAGAGGCATACAAAACGTCTCAGAGAGGGGAACATTTGAGGATAGTCGACATGCAAGACAATTACAGCAGCGAGAGACAGCGGGAATGAGAGTGTATTTGTGTTTGCTGCGTCAGTGTATGGTGTACAGTTTTGTTTTTGCTGGTCTGGAAGGTGTGCTCTGGTGCAACACACACACGCTCGCACGCACGCACGCACGCACGCACACACGTACGCACACACACACACACACACACACACACACACACACACACATAGCCTTTCGCATTGTAGCAGAATATAGCAGAATTGTATCTATTCCTACTAATTCATATAAATACTGTACATGTCAGCCATGCACAACAATTCAAGCAGCTCAAGCAGAAAATAGCTTTTGAAACTTTTTTTTCCACCTAACGTTCAACCTCAATTGAACAGTGAACACCAAGCGTCCCCCAGGTTTGAGTGGACTGTTTTTAGATCATGCGAATATTTCCAACCACCAAGACAGTCGCGCACACCCCCACTCTAAACATCATTTTAATGGGAGTTAGCAATAAGTCAAAGTTACAACCAAAATCATTTTTTTTTTTGCATTGAAAAATAGCTTTGTGACATTGTGACAAACAAGGCGTCTTCGTGACTGTCTTCTTTGTCACACTGTCACAATTCACACATTATTTCAACCTCAATGGTTCAATGTTTGCCAGTGTGTTTTTGTGCATTATAAGGTTTTATATCATATTACGAGTTTATATTGTATCATAAGGCCAGAGGACATAGGAATTAGCAGTAGACACGTTATAGTTATTAAACCACAATTCAATCCCATGCAATGACTACAATCCAATGAATTACAATAAATGACTGTCTCTCTCTCTCTCTCTCTCTCTCTCTCTCTCTCTCGCTCTCTCTCTCTCCCCCAGGTGGTCCGTGACCAGATAAGCCACTGTACCATGAAGCTCCGTCAGACCACCGGCATGATGGAGTACTGCCTGGAAGTCATCAAGGAAAACGACCCCAGCGGATTCTTACAGGTATCTCACTACTGCTGTTCTACTACTACAACTACCACTAACAATATAAAACATAATAAAAAAAAAACTAAAAAATAATTCTACCACTACTGCTACTACTACTACTACTACTACTACTACTACTACCACTAAAAAGCAATAGGGCTATTGATAGCAACAGACCTAATTATTTACTACTACTACTAATACGACTAATGACAGTTATCAATAATAATATTGATAATAATAATAATAATAATAATAATAATAATAATAATAATAATAATAATAATAATAATAATGATGATGAAAAAAATACTGCTACTACTTGGGCCACTGATAAAAAAATACATAAGTAAATGAAAATTACTTTAGTTGTTATGTGTTGGTTGTGTGATTGCTTGGAGGTACTGGACAGGAAGTTAGTGTTTTTTCTTTTCAACACTCTCTCTTTTATGAAAGTAGACATCAGGCTCCAAGCATTTTGGTTTCAACTACTGCTGGTTAAAAAGGCTTAATTTAGGAAACTGTTTCAGAATCAGAAGTTATTTACCAGTTGCATTTGCACGGAATTCAATTTGTGTGTATTTGTGTGCTTGTACTTGTAGCTGAATTCTTTGTGGCTGTCAGACTTTAGATTTGGAGTTCATAATCAAACAGAATTTTCATGGAAAACACCAGGGGGGAAAATGCGTCAAATATGGAACTTGGACAAAGAAGATGAAAAATGCCAGAGGAAGTTAAACCATTAGAAAAAAAGAGAACGGCATGATCCGACGTGTTCCGCCTCAGATCTTGCTGAATCCGGCACAGCCGGAACCGCAGCGTATGGTCCCAGAGATGTGTGATAAGGAAACCAAACAAACACACACACACACACACACATACACGCCGACATAGCATGTCAGTGTGCTACTATTAACTGAACTGATCTATTTGCGTTCGACCTGCCTTTTTTTTAGGCCCCGGCAGACTAAAAAAGATCAATACATGACCAGCGTGTATCGACCCTTACATGTTAAGGTCAAACTCTGAAAGGTCAACCGTGATGTGTGACAGCTGCCGCCGGCGTAGGGGGAAGAAGCTCGAGGCAGTTAAAAAAATATATATATTTCAGGGGATAATTTCAGGGGTTAAAACTGCTGTTTATTAAAGGACCATACTGGTGCCATGTTGAGTTTTAGCTGGTTTACCAGTTCACACATTTAATACGGACAATGATTCAAGAATCAAGAGGTTTATTCATCACATACAAATACATACGTTCATACATATATGCAGTGAAATGTCTTTGCAACGCACACGGAGATTATACACAATAGTTACTAAACCGAACATAATAGCTAACCTAATTCCTTCCTAGCTATCTAACTGAAACTAACTGATTAGTGAATAGAATAATATAAATAAAATAAAAATAAAATAAGAATCAAAAAGGTAATACAGAGTGGGGGTACAAAACTGAAGTAAAGGGAATAGAGTTATTTATATGGTCAATAGTCAAGTCAATGGTCAGGGCTCATGTGAAATGTGTGTGCTGTAATGGCAACTCAACCACTCGGATCAAAACCGTTAAAAAGTCGGACTCATCAAACGCATTTTGAAAGAGGCTCGTCGTCGGTATAAATAGTTTCCGGGGCGGAAGGAGGAGAGACGGAGACAAGAGGAGAGGGGGAAGAAGAGGAAAAAAAAAAAAGAATGAAAAGAGAAGAGAGAGATGAAGTGCAGAGGGACGAAGAAAGACGCTTCTGAGAGCGAGAGATGAAGTGCAGATCAAAGAGACTCCTAAGGGACACGCGCACACACACACACACACGCACGCACGCACACGCACCCACACACGCACCTACACACACACACACACACACACACACACGCACACACACATCCTATGCTTCACCATGTTTAACATCAGTCTTAGCGTTAGAATTTCAGATGCATATTATACGACATATCGATGACAAGAATCTTCACCGTCCATGCCCTAAAACCTAAATCCTACCACAAAAAAGCTCTCAAGGCAACGTAAAAGTGTATCAATCTTGCTCGTTCAGCACAATTTTTATTACTCTATGCTCGCTTAGAGTTTAGGCACATTTATCTTATCTTGCGCTGCAGTATTAAAACATTCTCTGTCCGGAGCTGAACAGAAAAACGCACTCTCCCTTCAAGCAAATGAATCTTTGTTGTACGTGTAATTTAGTGCGATCAGTAGTGTGTCACCTTTCAGAGGCACTCGGGACTGATTCCTCTTCCTTTAAATATTTGACCTGCTCGTGAACCACGGACCGTGGATGTATTAAAATTTAAACTGCATTCTGATTCTCTGCCTGGATCTATCTTGCTGTGTACCCATCAGCCAGTGCGGTTAACATTTCCATGGCAACAGCAAACTCCACCAATCAGTGACGTCGCTGTTACACTTAGGATTGTGGGTAGTGTAGTACTTCTCATGACATTGCAAATAAAACATTTATTTCTTAGAACAAGGTTGATATCATATAGACTTGTGGCTTCAACAGGAGCAAAAATGAATTATTGTTTACATTGTGTAATATTTATGCAATTATTTATAAACGTTTCAAACCCTAACACTAAATCCTAACTCTAAAAACTACCCAAACCACAATTCGGCGCCTTTTTGTAATGCATGTAGATGCAATTGCCTCATGGGTAAAGTAATTGTATTATTATAAACCTACAAATGAAAAGAAGATATGGGTGAAAAACCACATGCATGTGTTAGTAGGGGTTACATTGGTTGGGGAATATACCTGCGCCAGAATTTACAAATGTCATTTGCAAAGCCTTGAATTACATGTTAGGCCATTCTATGTGGCGCCCCCTGTTGACACTACCACCCCTCTATAAGTACATGTCCAGAGCCTTATTTCGGTATCTCTTTAAATTACTGAGATATAGGGCTTCAATTCACAGTTTCGGGTCCAGTGAAATCTCTTAAGCTTTTATGTTAACCTACAAGATGAGACCTTTCCAAAAAAAACGGTTTGGTTTTGTTCTACGACAAAGTTAAAAAAATAAAAATAAATCTGATTTTATTCCATTTCGACTATGAATGGTCCTGGTCATCCACACTTGCCAGCCCACTGCAATGGCAGGGTTGGATCTATTTTAGTTAAACAACTGCAAATCTGAAGTCATTTTAGTCCTTTTAGTCATTTTATTCGGCCTTCCATCCTCCACTGCAATAATTCAACATAATCTTGGTGACTTAGTTGCTAACGTAAAGCCTACATCCCGAAATTCAGGAGTGGTTATGGACAGTGATCTCAGTTTTAACACGCAGGTAAACAAGGTGGTCGGGTTGTTGTTTTTCCCGGCTAAGAAACATCTCTAAAATGATGTCTTTTCTAACTCCTGCAGATCTTGAAAAAGTCACCCACACTTTTATTTCCTTCCGTCTGGATTACTGCAATTCATTATACTCCGGCCTCAAAAAGGAAAAACCTTTCCCGTCTTCAACGAGCACAGAATGCAGCAGCCAGACTTAACTTAAACCAGAAGAGCAGAGCACATTACACTAGTTTTAGCCTCCCTTCATTGGTCACCCATTAGGTTACCCTATACAAATAAAGTTTATTATTTATTTATCATCTATCAAAAATGCTATACTGTACACCTCACCAGGCATTAACCCTTACATAGAAGTGTGTATAATATCAAGGCTAATGTGATGATTGATGCCCCGGCTGTACATGTAAAATCTTTTACTAAACCAACGCAGCTGTTGAGTAAAGAACGTCTTTCTTGGGGAGGGTGACACTCAGAATGCCCCACATGTCATGGTTTAGAGCCATTGACCTGTGGAGATAGACACGGGTCATCCGTAGAAAACCTTTCACGCCAGTTGAAGCCAGATTTGGTTGTGATGGTCATTATCGCTGTAACATTTTACTGCCACAAAATGACATGAACGGTGATGGCTGCTTTCAGCAAAATCAGATTTGTCCGTGTTTTCAGCCAATCACGTCCCATTTAGCTTCCACAGCAGCGTTCTGTTCTGAGCCAATCAGGTTTCACCTTTTTTTGTGACGTCAATGAGCCAGGGGCAAACATAAAGGAAATAGAAATGCTTTCGTGTAAAGCATTTCTATATTTCTACAAGCTTTGAAGCTACAATTTAGTTCAGTATTAAGTATTCAATATATGAATTTCATTTTAAGAGCTGCCAATGATGGTCTACTGCAAAATATCTAGTGGATTTGTGAGGTATTGAAAGCATATGCTCATGTGAACCAGCAGAGTGGGATCTAGGGCAAACACTAGTTTACCCACAGGCGTGTGTGTGCCTTTCTGTACACGACTGGGCTGACGGGCTTTACGTATCCGTGTGTGTTTTCTTGCGTTCGTCAGATTTCTGACGCCCTGATCAAGCGAGTGACGTCGTCCCAGGACCAATGGGTGAAGGGGGCCCTGGAGCCCAAGGTGGGTTCCGAGTTTGACCTCACCCTCAACACGGATTCCCTGCTGCAAACCATCCTACAGCTGGACTTTACCCAGAGCAAAGGTAAACCCACCGGGTCATGGAGTTCACGCACCCGCGCACACACGCACGCACACACACGCCCGCGCAAATTCACAGCAGCATACATAAACACATCCCAACACATGTACACATACATGGACATATCTACGGCAAAACATACACAAATGGACACGCTCCACCATAGACCCGTACACACACAGGCATGCCAGAGGGCATGTGATATACGTAGGAGTTGAGCGTTGCCTGCAAACATGTATTTTTCAAAGCGGAATTCTTCCCAACAGACGAGCGATCTCGTTCCCCCCGGGGGCAAAAAAAAATCGTTCTTTCTGACATTTTCAATCAGGTAAAAAAAACAACACCAACGCATTGAGATTGTCCCATTCTGTGTAACATTAAAAACAGCTGTTTTATTATTCATTGGTCTGTTCCAGCAACCAGTGTAGGCAGGCTTGAGCAAACAGATACCATACCATCCATACGTACCCAGTACACACCACCATAAGGCCCGGCATTACCGAGATGCATTGTTAATGTACACTTAAAGTACGAGGTCACAATTGGTGCATTGTTTATTTGATTTATGTACCTTTTAAATATTCACATGCAGTTATCGGTTTATTTTCTCTAATTCATTCTGTTACAGTTACTTCACTCAAGGTCAAAATACTTAATTGATAGTACATTTTTCATACTATTCAGTGACTCTTATGTATAACTAGGCCACATAGAAATGTACAGTATACACAGCACTGTGGGAAAAACAAATATCTGGAGATTTTATCTGGAAATCTGTCGAAGAAAATTGAATTAACCTTTTCTCCCACTTCTGAAAACATGCGTGGGTTTGGAAACATGCAGGAAGGCACTATCTTTATGAAAGTCAATTACAGTAGTGCCAAACTTCATATTAACAACAGCATTTCAGTAGTCTACATTTGTAAACTAATCATAAACATATTGACAAAGCTTGCTCAAAGTGACGGATGGTGAAGCCCTTGATCAATGACTTGTGAATGAATTGTGCAAATTGTGAAAGGCAATTCATTACTTCCTCAAAATTGTCGCCAAAGTAAGTTCTAATCACGGCTCAACATCTCCTATCATATTATTGCATATTTCCAAACTTTTCCAGTGGTGTAAAGTGAAACAAACAAACAAAAAAAGTATTACACATAATAATGTGTCACAGTAATCTGCTTAATAGCTACTGCAGTCAAATCCTCCCCCCTCATATTTTGCAATTAGTAATTGAATGTCACAATTAAAAATGTAACGCCATGGCAACCAACAATAAACAAAGCAGATTCTCCACCAACACTAGGATACTAGTTACCATTAATAAGGAGGGAGCAAAATGAATGCAGTGACCACACAAATGTAAGTTTTGGAGGAGGTGGAAGATTTCTCTACACTGATAATTTATGCGATCTGCGGATTTGATTCATCGATTAATAATGAAGAAAATCATTAAATAGCCCGAGAAATGCGGTGCTTTCCCCCTTTTCCATACAAACGCTGCTTTTTCCTGTTTGCCCCATGTAATATGAAAAATAAATAAATAAATCGAAAACAAAACACAACAAACATCCGTGTTTCCAGATGCACCGGAGACTCCCTTGCCCAAACAAAATCACGCGGCAGGGGGCGAGGCCGAAACGGAAACAGAGGGCGAATGCCCGGGAGGTATTTCTGAGAAGCTACTACTCTACTCGATAACCCCCACCCCTCCCCGGCCCGCACCAAGCCTCACAACCCCCCGTCTTCCAAACAGGATGCAACTGCCCTCCACCACCCCCCACCAAAACCCCATCCCTTTTTTATCTGCCACCCCCCACCCTGCTCCCCCCAGTCAAGTCCTACGGTGTCCTGTGCCCTACGGCCCAGAGCTCTGGCGGGAACCAGATCGGCTCCGGTCGTCTCGTTTTGTCTGTTCTCTGGTCCTCGTCCTCTGCATGGTGGCCCCAAGTCCTCATCAGCTCCCTATGTACACTCAACTGCCCGCTCAACTTACCCGCCCAGAAATGGGCGCTTGATAACCTAAATAACACCATTTCACTTTAGGTGTACCTTAAAGTAAGATCAAGGAAATCCAAAACTAACCAACAATTGAATTCCCCCATTTGTTTGATTTTGATTACAACAAAAACATTTTTGATATGGATCATTTTCAATAAAACTGAAGGGAGAAAATTAAACAAAAAATCAAATCTTCTTCCACAACCACCTTCAAAGGAATTCTGCCCAAAATGTATTAAAAAAAATAAAAAATAAATACAAAAACAGAATAACATTGATGAATACTTGAAAGTAATCACGTACATTTACATTCATTCATTTAGCAGACGCTTTTGTCCAAAGCGACTTACATGACCGACCATTGGAGCAACCTCAAATTTAAGTGCATGAGCTCCTGTTTATAAATTCAACCAGATACAAGAGCAAGATAGCTGTAAGGAATCAGAATAAAATTGTGTCGTTATTAATTTTTTTAATTATTATTATAGTTATTATGTTTTTTGCTTTTTCTCATGTTAGTACATTACGTCAATACAATAAATTAAAGCTAGTCAGCCACAACAGAAACAAGAATAGTTAGTCATGACGAAGATAGGATCAGGCATTCAGGTGTTCCTGAAAGAGCAGGGTCTTCAGGTGCTTCTTGAAGGTTGTGTCTCTGCAGAGCGTAATGAGCTGGGCAGCTTTTTCCACCTCTGGGGCACCACGCATGAGAAGAGTCTGGATGGAGAACTCATTCCACGCAGTGGAGGCGCCACCACCCGACCGCTCATTTGCAGACCTCAGAGAGCGGGTTGGGGCGTGTGGCCTGATGCGTGATGCAATGTGTGCGGGTGCAGATCCAGTGACTGCCCTGTAGTCCAGCATCCAGGATTTGAACTGGATGCAGGCAGCTGCAGGGAGCCAGTGGAGAGAGATGTGGAGAGAGGCGCGACATGTGCACACTCCGGCTGGTTGAAAACCAGGCGCACCGCTGCATTCTGAATCATCTGCGGTGGTTCAACCAATTCTTTTTGTTGATCACATTTTCAACAATGCTTCTATCAAGTTTCCTCATCGAAACTTCCTTCAATCGATCTTCTCTCACCACCTCCCCTCTTCCTCCTCCTCCTCCTCTTTCCCCCGAGGCCCTTCACGGCTGCTGCCTTCCCTGGTTGTTTTCAGCGATCCGATCCATCCCTATTTCCTTTTTACTTTGAAAGATCAAAGTATCCCCCCTACCCTCCACCCTACTCAAAAAAAAAAAAGAAGGCAACCAAAAGGTATCGATCAGACGTTGTGGCGTCACCGACAAGTGCACATTCACTTATATTTGTCGTCCTTTGTGTGACTTGTGGTATTTCTGGTTGTCGTTGTTGAATTTTTGTTGAACGTCTAACATAGAATCAACTTCCCTGTACCCTACTACAGCTACTACTACTCCTACCACTACTACAACTACAATATCTGTATCCTCACATGGAATAAGGGTTCGGGAGTGTAACTGGGCGTTCGGATCTATTACTATGAAACCTCCAGTGCTGCTATTGTCTGCTGGAGTGTGGACACAAATCCACAATGTCCATATCATCAATATGTAAGCAGCCAGCTGGGGGAGCTGAACACAGGCGTGGTGTCATTTCACGCTTTTCAATGTGATTTCTTCAGCTAGGATGGTGACGACGATAGCGTGGGCCTATTGCACTCGGTTCTCCGTCACCGTGAAAATGCCGCCTTAGTGCCGTCGCGATCGCGTTTCATGCGTCATTTTTGTCGAGTGTGTCCGTCTGCAGCTGAACAAAGTCATGTTACAGTATAAGCACCGGGAACCCGGAGCCCGTGGGGATTGGTCTTCGCTCCATGTCTCTCACCCGTCATTCGGGGAGTCTTCCCTCTTTCATTATGCATTGCAGCAACTGAATCAAACAAGAAAGAGTCGGAAAATCAGGAGTCTTTACTCTTTACTGAGGGACTCGTCAAGAGCCGAGTCTCAAAAAAAAAAGGAGTCAAACCTTTCATCGCTACGAATAGTCGTCACTTTCAGAGGGAATCTTGTTCTGATGAACGGAGCTGCTATTCTGCCAGGACTCATGAATTAGATGATTAGTACAACCTTGCGATGTTGATCTTGCAACACAAAAGCTGGTTTCCATTATCTCCTTTGAGTGGAATGAGTTGTTTTTCCACGGCACACTAGTGTGCCACGGCACGGCGGTTGCATCACTGCCTTGGCGTTCCCTCGTTGTGGCTGAAGTCCTCTCGCGGAAGGGACTCACTTCAATGGCTGTCTCTTCTCTTCTTTTCCTTAGCAACAGATCTGTAACTCCCAGCTAGGCTCTCTGTACCCTTCCCCCTCCTCCCTCACACCCTGTTATTTTACTCCAGGTCTTCTTAAAGCTCTCTATTCACCGCTCGTCTGCGTAAACGCCGAACCAACCATCTAACCAAGTTACTCTGCGACGTTCTTTATCTCTATCCATCTATCGTTCCATGCAATCCTTCCTCTGCTGTGCTCTATCTGTCTGTCTTTCCAACCATCCATCCCTCCATCCACTCATACATTCCACCCATCCTTCCCTTCATCCACCCATCCATCCATCCATCCATCCGCCCGTCCCTCCATCTTATCCCACAGTGGATTCGGCTCCCTCGGTGCCGCTGGCCCCTTTCCTGCAGCTGGAGAAGTTCTGTACCAGGAACAACAGCGCCACGCTGGCCTGGAGGGTGAGTGCACCCAGCAGCAGCCCCATCGAGGGCTACGTGCTGGAGCTGGATGACGGCAACGGAGGACAATACAGGGTCAGTGGCAGACCTCATATGCATACATACATTGATAAAACACATTTCAACACCCACACCAGCATATGTTCATGCGTACACACTCCCACACCTAGCACAGCTGTGTACACACTCATTAAGACACTAGCAATTCAACAAACGCCCACATAGCGCAGTGACAGGTATGCGCTGTAAATACACACACTTGAACGTAGCCTCGTTTTTTTTTGCCTTAGGCGGTTTCATGAGTCAGAAACACAACAGAACCGCACTGGCACATAATGAGATTTCACATGATAAGTGCATATACCATGACACTCATATCAGTGTACTCAAATCTCAAATGGGGTAATGTCACACTGACTCTGCTGTACTGATCCACTGCAGCTCCCTGGCTTTTTATAATTCATAATCCATATGCGTCTTTAGTCTAACGCCAGATGGTCTTGTGAGTGTGTGTGTGAGTGTGTGTGTGTGTGTGTGTGTGTGTGTGTGTGTGTGTGTTATGAACGTCCTGCCAAAAAGGTAGAGATAACAAGACGGTTAAAGTGAAAGTAACTGAGCTTTATATTTGTTTTTGTGATTTGTATGTAAATTAATGCTGGGAATAGAATGACGTGCGTCTGTCTGTGAAAATGGGTGAGCTTGACCTAAGGTTGCTCTGAAGTTGATTACTTATATTCGGTGTGTGTGTGTGTGTGTGTGTGTGTGTGTGTGTGTGTGTGTGTGTGTCTGTGCGCGTGCGTCTCCCAGGAGGTGTATGTGGGGAAGGAGACGGTGTGCACTGTGGACGGTCTTCATTTCAACAGCGCCTACAATGCCAGGGTCAAGGCCTACAACGCCGTAGGGGTCGGATCATACAGCAAAACTGTGGTGCTCAAGACATCCGATGGTTCGTGCTATCCATCTATCTATCTATCTATCTATCTATCTATCTATCTATCCATCTATCTATCTATCTATCTATCTATCTATCTATCTATCTATCTGTCTATCTATCTATCTATCCGTCTATCTATCTATCTATCTATCTATCTATCTATC
>NC_137189.1:22212757-22250257 GCF_960531495.2 Zeus faber
GGTTCACCTTTGACCCCACCTCGGCACACCGGGACATCGTTCTGACCAATGAGAACCAGACGGTGAGCTGTAACAGCTACGACGACCGTGTGGTGCTGGGCACAGCTGCCTTCTCCAAGGTAGAGAAGTGTGTGTGTGTGTGTGTGTGCGTGTGTGTGCATGTCAAAAAACAGCTTTCTGCCGAAGGCAAAGTGACAGATCTTTATATAATACCAAATGAAACCCTCAGGAGTCTCGGAGTCAAATGTGAAAAAGAAAGTGGTGACACGGTTTGAGCCCTGTGTACTGTTGAATTTTATATGAGAGGTCCAAAGACTTGAAAGAATTTCGCATTTCCTCCCACGTTGCCATCTCAGATAGTAAGTCTGCAAGTAACAATACCAGATCTCTTGAAACAAAGAGTCATTCATATTGAAAGTCTGTCGTCATTTACATGAATTAACTTAAAAATGTACACCTCGGAACAATAAAGTTTTGATTGATTGATAACAATATGATTTTTTAACGAGTATGCCTTGTATAAGAGCTTCCGTTTCCAAAAATTGTTCAAAATAACCCTGGCAGCAAACTATTCAAACTTCAAAGAATCAGGCCTCTTTACTGTTGGTTGAATGTGAAATGGGATGTATCTGCCTGTCATTATTGAGAAATAACTGACCACTGATCGCAGCTATTGACCAATCAGAGTCGTGTATTCCACAGAGCCCTGTAATATGTAATTGAAAACAAAACAGCGTTGAATGTATTCCAACGGGTGTCTGCTGTCACAGAAAACTGTTTCTCTTTCTCTTCTATAATTCTACCGTCCCCGGGTAATTGTTCAGTGTATCCAGTGACGAGAGGACACACTGACGGTCGCATAATGTGCCACCACAAAACAAAGATTTTGTAGGAGGTGGTTTATTTATGAACCCCGGACAGACACCGTGTTTCATCTACTTCTAGAAGACGTTTTATTCTACTTCAAGTGTGTTGAGAGCTCGTGATAATGCACTTGAAGAAAAAAAACGTCCCACCTTCCTGCGTTGGTTCTGTCGCGCTATTGAATACCGCCCCCCCCCCCCCCCCCCCGTTCCCATCCGTCTGTCGTCCGAAGGGAGTCCACTACTGGGAGGTGAGCGTCGATCGCTACGACAACCACCCGGACCCGGCGTTCGGCGTGGCGCGGATCAACACCATGAAGGACATGATGCTGGGGAAGGACGACAAGGCCTGGGCCATGTATGTGGACAACAACCGCTCATGGTTCATGCACAACAACTCGCACACCAACAGGTAGGTGGCCGGCGTGAAGAGATGAAATTGACCAAACAGGAAGTAACAGGATGTGAAGTTGGCCGAAGTGTCACAAACACGCAGTAGGACACACACACACACACACACACACACACCTACATTGTGAGACCTCTCAGCGAGTTCTGAGTCACTTCCTCACGCCCGCTCTCTTATGGATTTCTCACGCTGCCCCTGGGGAGTCTTCTTTTTTTGTATTTGCTCCATGACCTTGGTACTGATTCGATTTTTCTGTGACGTTTGGGTCCTCTGCTCAAAAACATTGATAGCGTCGTTAACTCAATATTCATCAGCTCACGCCGATGTCCAACCACCTAATTCTGTGTTATCCAGCAAAAAAAAAAAAAAAATGTAACTGATGGAATTATTCCCCTTAGGTACTCTTTTATAGTATAATTTCACGTTTTGAACATTTCCTTTTACAATACGCACAATTATATGCTAATGAGGGGAGACAAGAATTACTTGATAAGATGTTTTAACTCCAGTAGAAAAATCATTATAGTCTTTGGTGTCTACAAAATATTGTGTCCTATTTTAAAAATGGGAAATATGTCTCTTCAAATGATGCATAGCTTGCGGAGCTAGTTCTGTCAGACAACTCGACGGCGCCACATACTTCTACGCCTTTATGGCTGCCTATTTAAGCCGGCAATAATGACTAATACATAAATCATAGTAAATCATAATAAATAATCATTTTCTTTGATCTTTTGATGAGTTGAAAAATAATATACATTATATGAAATATTGCAGTTTAGGTATATTATTCATGCCCTTTGGGGAATTGTGGTGTACTGGATGGCAGAAAATTCTAAAAAACACAAATAGAAATTGGAAAGGGTAAAATAGAAAATATTAGGCAATATACCGTAACCAATAAGCCCAAATTAGCAATAAAACAGCCAACCTCTGTATCAACAATCTAAAATGTTCCCAAGTCTATCAGCTAAATCATCTCATACACACAATTCCAGGCCAGTCGATTCATAGTTTCTGGCTTGTTAAGATGTCATTTGTCATTTTTGGCAGTGCACCAAAATCACCCAAAGCAACACACACACACACACACACACACACACACACACACACACACACACACACACACACACACACACACACACACACACACACACACACACACACACACACACACACACACACACACACACACACACAACACTGTTGGGCTTACTAAGGCTAATTTGCTCACAGTGTAATGTTTCTAGAAATAGCACAGAGCGCCACTTACGTCAGCCAGCACAGCGGGTGTTCTGCCAAAACAGAGGTGTCATACACCCTTTTACATCATCGGGCTTCTGATCTACTGCCATCAGGAAACAACATAATAATGACACACACACACAAGAGTTCCCCCACTGAACTAACATGTCCACGTGGGGTGGGAGGCGCATGTGGCAGAAGACTCTCTTTCTCAATGTCACTCTACTTGGTAAACACTCTTATTCAGCACTAATAATAAAAATTGATTTTTCTTTTATGAACAACAAACAATAATCCTTCTTCCCCTTTTTTCCACTTTCCTGTGTTCGCTTTCATTTCGATAACTGAGTTGTCTTCTCGTTTTGAAGTTAGTTACCGCTTCATAATTGCTTGGCGACTCTCAGATGTGTGCCTTTCCCGCCGAAAAATAAGTGAATAGCAAGCTAAAATAACACACACGCTAGCTAAAATAAGAAGCTGCGCTTTCAGTTTTTCTCCATGGATTCCTCTTTCCTGCTCATATATTTAAGAGAAAAATCAAGCATCTCGGATTGATGATTAATGATTCTGAACCGTTTGCTTGTTTAAAATTCCTG
The DNA here is from genome assembly GCF_960531495.2 of Zeus faber. Lineage (NCBI taxonomy): Eukaryota > Metazoa > Chordata > Actinopteri > Zeiformes > Zeidae > Zeus > Zeus faber. The sequence continues at coordinate 22,215,871 of NC_137189.1, forward strand.
TTGCATATCGCTTTGAATTCCTATGACTCTTGAGTCTGATAAAATTACCCACCCAGGTAGAGAACTGTGTGTGTGTGTGTGTGTGTGTGTGTGTGTGTGTGTGTGTGTGTGTGTGTGTGTGTGTGTGTGTGTGTGTGTGTGTGTGTGTGTGTGTGTGTGTGTGTGTGTGTGTGTGTGTGTGTGTGTCTTCCTGCAATAGTCTGACAGATGGATATTAATAAATTGCAATGTGTTTCCGTCATATTGTCCAGTGTGCTGCGTGACATTGTACGTGAGTAAAGGGGACAATATGTGAATGGCTAAGATGATCTACAACGTACGTGTGTGTGTGTGTGTGTGTGTGTGTGTGTGCGTGCACCCAGGGCCGAGGGAGGGATCAGTAAGGGCGCCACGGTGGGTGTCCTGCTGGACCTGACCAAGCACACGCTGACGTTCTTCATCAACAAGGAGCAGCACGGACCCACCGCCTTCGAGAACTTGGACGGTGTCTTTATGCCCGCTGTCAGCCTCAACCGAAATGTACAGGTCAGCGTGTGTGTGAAAGGACAGAGCGCCGGAATACACACCCGCATTGTCAGGAACATCCCTTGTGTTGACATAATTCGAAAGGCTTTAATTCTGTTTTCAGGGTTTTATGAGTCACTTTAAAAAGCATATTTTGAGTGTTTCTGCGCTGTTCCAAGTCGACATGATCCCAGCGACTACTTTTTGGCAAGGTTTTTCCAGATGACCCTAAAAACCACCTATACCTGCATTCTTATTTTAGAGGCCCAGAACGGGTGATCACGCAAACCCCCCCCCCTTAATTTAAGTTTGCCAATAATTACATTTTAATAATAATATGTCTATATCTTTTTATATATACATTTTTATTTTCAAGTGTATCTTTCACATCTTGATGGCAGCCAATCATGGATAAGCTGACAACGTAGTCGGAGGGTCTTGCTTTTTCCCATTTTATACAATTAACATGAAAAAAAAGTGCCTCGTAAAGAACCAGCAGATGATCATTCTAATTAAAAGGCACAGTATTAAGCGATCAGTTGACACCCAACTGAAGAGGGGACATGACGTAATAGAGTACTGTCTCGTGAGAACTGTCTCGTGGGGATCATCTTGTGGAGACTCCACAGGAAAACACTGGGTAGAAGAACATCACAGATCACGGAACACAACAGTATTGTTGGGCATTGGAATCCAACAACAACATGACCGATCACCAACGTGTAGCCAGCTAGGCTACAAGCTATATGACCGTGAGAAGTAATAGGTTTTGGTGTGTTTTTACTTGATTACCTTTAATCCGCTGACAAAAACAGGTTGTTTTAGGAGCAGAACACCAAGACTGCTTTTTTTTTTTTTTTTTTATATATATTCTGGACACGGTACAGTCCAGCGCTGTTGCTAAGCTAGAGTGAATCAGCATTCTAGACGAACGCCGACCGCACTTGTCTCTCCATCCATCAGCCGTGTCCTCATCTCTGTCTGTCCCCTGCAGGTCACATTAGTGACGGGCCTGGAGGTGCCAAAGAATATCAAGCAGTAAAGGCTCCTTCCGCCCCCAAGGAGCCCTGGAGACGTACCAACAGTGTCATCTGGAGCTCGGCGTCACTTGTTGAGATGGACCCGTTCCAGCTCTGTCAGATGGGATCACATTTTTACCTCTGTCCACACCTCTCCTCAGCATGGCCACGGGTCTCGGTTCCGATTCCATCGGCGGAAAACGGCTCCTATACATTGTGACAAATGAGTGAAAGACTCGCGAGCGTAGCGTGACGATAGAGCGATGCTCTTCGCCTCCAAGCTACTGTGACTGAAGCTAATGCTGTGAATATCACATCAGCGATGAACAACAACCCGGATTGCAACACAATGATTCGTCGTAGATATTTTCCAACACCCTACCGGCCGAACATGGTTATTGCCCAAGTTGCTGAAGCTGGAACCGTTTCAGCACCGTGATTAAGGATGTCAGTCCAAACATAACCAAACCTTCACTCTGAAAGTAACCCCGCCTTCGAGAAGAAAAAACAAAAAAAACAACTCTGGCCAAAATCCACAGATACAGAGGCACCCACACACTACCCTATAAACGCTCAAAATCGAAATCCGATAGAAAGCCGTGTTTTTTGTTTTGTTTTGTTTTCCGTGTTGTGTTTTGACTTTTTAATCCATTTTTTTTTTTTAATCTGCCGTTTATGGTCAAGACACCTCCACCGCTATGTTTACAGCCCCCCGGGCGCAGCAAGGTCACTTTCAGGAAGCTTGTGTGAAGCTCACCAGAGTCTTATCCACTACTCACTCTCTCAGGTGTGTTCCCAGCCAAAAAAACAACAACAACAACAACAACAACAACAACAAAAAAGCAACGGTGAAGGACAGCTAGACGGTGTGTTGTTATTGTTATGGGAGACGGACTTGGAAGATAGGAAACAGCAGTCGAAACGATCACTGTGCCGTCTGTCAGGTTATGGCTGCTTTCTACTTCCTGTCGGGCTCTCAATTCAGTATCATTTCCTCCAGAGCGGAAAGTGAAAACGGGGGGGAAAAAATGAATAAAAATAGAAACAAGCCGAATATAAATACGGCAACAAATAAGCTTGGCTAGTCTTATTAAAGTCACCATCTCATAATTTCTGATGTCAGGCGAAAGCACATTACGATATACCATGTTAAGTAGCCTTGTGTTGTTGTTGTTTACCTGCTTTCTTAACCAGGAGGCGGGTACGGCAGCCCGTAGAGGACATATAGCTTCGCGTTTTCAACCAAACCACTGTGACTAAGGAGAAACGAAAAGGAAAAAAAAACAACCAACAAAAAAAAACTCCAAAAAAACCCCACTTATTTAATATTCCCGTGTACATTTCCTCAACCCGCCGAGAACTCAAGACATATTTAAACGTTTATTGTTTGACACAGACAATTTTACGACATTATCAAAACTATATATCGTTGTGAAAAGTGAACGCGTGTGCGCGCGCGACGACAGCCCTATTTATACGCGAGGGTCACGTGTGCATGGCAGTGATGTCCAGTCAGTTTTACCGTAGATGCTGAAAATGCGAGTTGTAATTATGGTGCGTGTGGTGTTAAGCATGGCGTAAGCGTGGAACAAGACTATTAAATATCAACCTGTGTTGTAAATACTGTACCGTGGAAACAAGTAGAAGCCCATCGCCCCCTGCTGTCTGAATGCGGCCACTGCAGGGACATGCATCCATACTTGAACAGACTGTCACCAATGGTGTCATATTGCATGGTCGCCAATCCTTTAGAATCCATTTGATACCTTTTCTTTTTTTTTTTTTAAAGGTTATAATTGATTTGAATTGCTTTTATTGAATTCATCGCCCATTTCAACTGTCTCATGTAATTGTTTAAAAGGCCAAAATGATTCAATGACAATGAAATGAACATAACTGAACACATTCTGTTCTTAGTGAGACCCCTTTCCCAGAATGTAGTGAAAGTATTGAATTTAAATAATTATGCTGAATAAGAGTGAATAGCTTATGAATGGGATTCTGAGCCTTTAAAATAATCGTCATATGAAAAAATAAATGAAAAGGAAAATGTTTCAATACGTAACAATAACAAATGATAATCTATTTGCTGTAAACTGGTTCGAAATCGGTTTATTTGAGAGAAAAGAGGTATTCAGAGCTTCTTGCTGAGGACCTACAATTCTTAGATATAGACACTTCACATCACACGTCTTTTTCTTTCCAGCCCCATTTATGTGAAATGAGATCCCTAAAAAAGTGACATTGTACCGGAAAGAAAAAGCCGTTTTTGGGCATATTTAAGCTTCATCATTTACTCAAAATATATAAATAAATGTTTTTTTTAATGAATCCATCTGACAAGACCATGACACAACAACAGGTGCTTTCAAAATGTTTCCCTTTTTTATATCCGTTCCAGGCGGCTTCAAGTGAATCGTTTTTTTTTTCTTATTATTTACAAAAGGGGACGATGGCGCAAATGTAGAGCTCTGCTACACACTGCCAGATCCTGATCCTCCTGAACCTGATCCTCCTCCTCGAAAGTGTTAAAAGTCGCTTACGTCATCATCATTTCCTTCCATAAATAAAAAAAATGATAAATCACACTTCCCTTCCTGCAAAACCATCACCGGTTGCCATGTTCGGTATTTATTTCCCTTTGTTGACCTTCCATTGTTCACCTACCTACCGCTAAGATGTAAATGTTTTGTACAGCTATGTGATTTGTATATGAAAGAAATACGCCATTGTAAAAGAACAAAAAGTACAAATTGTCTTTTGTTCCTTTATAAAATAATAATAAACTGTGATGGAATATTTCACCCCCCCCGCGTCTTGACACGTCTCGAGCCACGGTACGAATGGAGCCATTTTCAACAGTTTTTTCTGCATTTTCTCGCAAAGGCCTGAATACACATCCCCCAGTCTTTCACACAGGTTGCCAGCTCGGCCTTGCTTCTTTCCATTCTGGTGCCAACCAACTCCCGCTGGTCTCTCATTTCGCCTTGGAGCCTTTGATTTTATCAATGTCTTTGGAGCTCAGGATCAACATTCCGTCCTTGAAGCGTCCCATCTGACCCAGTTTGGAGGACCCAGAACCAGTAACGGCCCCAGAGGAGGTCTTCCTCTTGTCCCTGGAGGAAATATGTGATTTAGAGAGACCAGTAATGAGGGGGCTGGACAACACATGCCGATGTAATGTATTATTATTTTAGTATTATTACTACTGTCTCACTCACCTCGGTTTACTCTGCTTCTTCTTTTTCCTCAGGTCCTAGAAGGACAGAGTCAGAGCAACACAGAATCAGGACCACGGCCAGAGCCCAGCAAAATCGAGCACAACCTGACGTGGGGTGGGGCTTGTTGGGCTCAGAACAAGAAAAAAATTACAAATTTGAAAATATGAATATTGTTATTATATGATCTTATAACGTTTGAGGCAGTGTGTGCTATCAACTTTGGATTAAAATAGATGAGTGAGTAACTAAATACAAGGGAAATATTTAAGGAAAGAAAGGAAATATTTCAGGTAATAGAAATTTAAAAGGAAAAGATGATCAGTCTACTGGAGATGTTGAAGGGCGTTGTAGGCAATAAAAATATTTGTCTAATTTATTGGGCTAGGAAAATCTAAAAACCTAATTCCGCTATTCCCAAAGTGAGAAGTTCAAAATGGGAGTAACAACTTAAAAAAAAGGCAAACCTTAGAGAGCATTCTGTAACATGTTGTCTCGTGAAAATGTGACTAAAGTAAAAAAAAAAAAAAAAAAAAGTATAAAAAAAAAGCTGAGAGCTGACTGAGGAAGATGTCACGGGACTCACCGGTTCGACTTCCACCTTGGCTTTCTTCTTCTCTTTAACCTGCTGCTGTAGCAGCTTGTAGTTGATGTAGTCCTTTTTTGGGGGCTGGGAGGGAGATCTACAGTCATACAACTATTCAAAACCAGGCGGGCTTTAAGGTATTGCATGTCAACCGCTCAAATTTGAGGCTATACATGCAACTTAAAACGAAAAAAAAAAAAAAAAAAAAAGTTTTAACACTCGCGGCATATTTCCATCCTCAGAAACTGGGTGGATCTCACTTTCTATCACTGTGGTGGCCCTTGCAAATTTGGGCGAAATTGGCGTGGTCTTTGCCCACCTTGGCGCCCAGCATGATGGCCCTCTCCTGTTCAAATGAGCGCTGCTGCTCCTTCTCGTAGCCTCTGATCCCGAATCGATGGACCTCCAGCCGAGCCTAGATGCGCAGACACCGACAGAATAAAGCCCCCACTGGGAATTTTTTTGCTTTTGTATGATCTGACTAAAATGTAATTTTTACTGAAGGCGTTTCTCACCTTTTCAAAAGTAAATTCTTCTGCACCATCGCTGTTGTTTTTCCCCTTCTTGCTGTCTTTGGGGGGCTATGAGATTGAACAAAAAAGGTAACGGGAAGAAGTATTCTTTTTAATTTTTTCATCAGGAACAAGTACCCCTTTGGTAAGGCACGATACCTTTTTGCAAGACATAAATTGCAAAGCTGCACTTATTCATGTAAATCATCAGTTCTGGCCAAAAAAGCAGCTCCCGCAGAACAAGTTTCACTCTGAAAGTGAGGACCATTCGTAGCGATGAAAGCTTCAGCTCTTTTTCGAGATTCGGTTCATGAAAAGTCACTCAGTAAAAAGAGTTGTTTGGCTTCCCGACCTGTTCACTGATTCACTTGGTTTAACATACAGAGGACTTCCTGAACAAGATTAAGAGGAGTCAGTTCAGCTTCGAGGTTGTGAATGGATTTCTCACAAGAACCATTTAATTCTGTCCAAATCATTATTTTGGTGGAGTGCAAAGAGTAAATCAGTCACCTTTAATAATAACTGTGCCAAATGGCTTGGCCTTTTTCACCTTAGACTTCAATTTAGTCCACAGTAATTATTTTTATTTTGTGTTTGTGAGTCAAAGATTCACTCTTGACTCCTAACACTGTAGTCATTTTAAGGATTTGTTCAATACGAACGAATCATTAGGAGTCTTGCATCACTACAAGTAGGCCATAATAATAATAATAATAATAGACACAGTTATGCATATTTCTGACGTTTTTAGTGGTAAAAATGATAATGTCGTGCCGTGGAAGAAAAACGGTTGGGGAAACACTGGCTTACACTCTTTAAATCTGAGGGAGCCGTTGGTTTGACCTTGCTTTTCTTGGCGGGGTCCCTATAAGTAACCACCTCCACCTGGGCGATCCGATGCTTGGGGGGACCTGGTTGGGTGCAGCACAATAAGGGGATATACCAAGGAGGAAATATTTAAGCCACAAAAATGTATTCAGACAATCACACACAATAATAATAATAATAATAATAATAATAATAATGATGATAATGATGGCATTAGTCAACATAGGAGGATCTGACTACCTGTTGGTTCAGACCTGCTGGTGTCCGTCTGTGACTTGCCCTGACCGTCTTTCGCATCACGTTGCTCCGATCCGCCGTCTCCGGTGTCAACGCACACAATTCCGGGAGCAACAGCCTCGTCCTCCTCCTCTACTTCGGTTCTCTTACGTTTTTGCTGCTTCTTAGAGGCGGCTCCACCCCCTGAAACAAAAGTGGCAGATTACACAACGGGTGTTCCAAGAGTCAGGGCAAGACCGGCATGCTAACCGTTAGCTTGGGAGCTAGCTTTACTTACCAAAATCATACAGGCCGTTCAGCACTTGGTCGAGGAAGAACTGATCGTCGTCCGTGTTTCCGTTATTCTTTTTACCCATGTTGGACAATGCAGTAGGCAATTTAACGGGTCTTAAGGGGATTCCCGGTCGCAATGGTTCACCGAAGTACGAATGACAACCACCCGGCGTACCGCGTGTGTGGCGAAAACGGGAGTTTTGTTTTGTCCTCTCCGGCCACCGTAGGTCTGTAGGCGGAAGGTATGCGGAAGCGCCAGATCTTGACACCGCCCGGACGCGCTAGCCCGCGTCAAACAGCGCCGACGCCTCAAGCGTAGAGCGACACCCGAGAATGAGTGGCTGATATTTCACGGCCAGCTCAGTCGAATGCGCCGTCCGTGGTTTGACGAATCTAGCCGAGAATGGCGTCGAGAGCTCCGTATTCGGTGGGTATGCATGCTAGCCAGAGAGCGGGGCGAGTTGAGCTCAGCGTGGGTGTGCACAGGTGTCTGACAGCGCACATGGGCGCGTACAGGGACGCGACAGGGAGTCGTTGTGAAAGTAAACACTTCTCTGTAGGAATTTCGAATCCGCTGTCCGTTTTCAGGCAAGGCACGTTCGTAAGTAGAGCACATTTCAAGCACAAGGACGACTCAAAAGGGCTTTGCTTAAGGCATAACAGACATGTATGAAAGCAAAGAAAACAGATTAACAGACGTTAAACCACAGAGATACAGGAAAAAAAAACAAAAAAAACAGGCCTACACACTTACACGTGGCAGTACTCAAACCCAGACCCACTTTCAGACTCCAATGTGACTTCTTAAAAGTTGATAATTGATATGATTGTTGTTGCTGCTGTTGTGGTGTTCTTCAGCACAGGGACTCTATGCTGAAGAAAAGAGATGACCTAGAGGACATTTTGGAGGAGAGAAGGAACTCCAGTGACTTGAGATATGCCCTGAAATGCTACGCCCCGGTGCTCTACAAAGGACTGACGCCTTGCAAAAGCATCGTGCTCAAAAGCATGGTTCTTGAGTCGGATCAGCTGCGCTATGTCATTAATCAGGTATGAATGTATTTCTAATTTCAGTGTTTCCCCTAGGATTGTTTTCAGGCCCGGTGGTACGTACCGTAAACGCCCTAAACAGACGAGGCACACGGGATGGCAGCAGGCGGACTCCAATTTATGTTTGTGTATATGTGAGCCACCGCATAGTTTTGGGTCATTTGGCGGCTTTTGAGATTTTTTTTTTTCTGATCATTTGAAAGTGGAGAATCAGAGCTTCCGAACAAGGTGACACTTGTGCAAATCAGGCAAATGTTTTTAAAGTTATGACTCGTTAATGACGAGGGCGTGGCAAACCGTGATTCTGAGATGATCACCTCCAAAGTTTCACTTCCACCAGGTTCATTCATTCAGCTCCCAGAATGCAAATGAGTTTGGCGGACAAACAAATCCTCATGGCTACTTAACATACTGCTGGATGGGCCAATCACGAACAGCTAAACAACACAACTCATTTTGTTTAAAAAAAAAAATATTTAATTTAACAATAAGAATAAACATGTTTTATAAAAGTGGAATTATTTTGGAGTTTAAAAGTACGGACAACACGAAAAAATGTAGTCTTTCAATAATATGAGTCTCAAAAAATCTGCCACCAACCTCAACGGACTTCATCACGTCATCGCTGTCGTTCTCCGTGTCGCCCTCGGAGAACTGACTATCATCGCGGGAGACGAAGTCCAGTACGCGCTGCTAACACTGACTTGGCTCTATCGCACTGGTCAGATTAAGGTCCGAAATATGATTCAGAGCTTCTGCCACCGGCTTTGCGTAACCCATAACGATACGAAGAAGAAAGTTTTCACAGACAAGTGAGACCAAAACACCCCCGTGCAGCGCTTTAACCGTCTGTTTACGGAAGTGACGTAGGCGCGAAGGGATTTTCTTCTTCACCGTTTCATTAACAGTGGCTCCGTGTGCGTAAGAGTAGTACGATTTAAAGGTTGAATTCTATCAAAACAGTTTCACAGTGTGACTTCACATCACATGGAATATGGATGAGTGATCTTCACCTGGACACTCATTTTGAAGGAAACGATTGATAGGCGTTGTTCAGCGCTGTTCAACGTCCCAGTAAGTGAACTGTGTTTCCCCATGTAATCTAACGGGAATATTTAACTCCACGGTTTACATTTTTCTACTATTTATAAATAAAAGGCGCTTTTGAAAATACGTTGAGAGATTTGAAAAAAGAACACAAAGGAACATGAATCTGGAAAAATCAAATTTTCCTTCAAGAAAGGTTGTGCACGAGATGGCGAGTTTTTCTGTGGTGGGACACATATTCAAGACTTAAAACAAAGTGATCACAAGGCGAGGATGACCTAATAAGCTGCATTTATTCCATAAAATAAGCTGTGTAACCAAGGACATTATACACCATGAACACAGTGTGCATGATTCATTGCTGCACTTCGTCTTCCTTGTCTCGGAGAAAATTTCCCCATGGCGCCATGATACAGAAATTTTGCCCACAGGAGGGCCATTTATTGAAATCTTCATGCAGGCCGCCAGGTGCTCTCCTTGCAGCCTTTTCCTGAGGTCTTTTTTCACGTACCAAAAGTGAATATTTGTCGTTATTTATTAAATTCTTAAATCTAAGGATAGTAGTCATTTAAAGTGACTCTGATAGCAGTGGCACTCGCATCACATCAAGAGCTTCCCAGGCAACGACACAGGTTCAGGGCTCCAGACGAACTTCTTTTCGCCGCCATCCTGGAACTGTCACGAAAAACAATTTTAACTGTCCGGAAGTGAATGCGAACCGTTTCTTTACTCTATAGTTGTTTGTGGCAATATAAAACCACCATTAAAATGTTGAGGAAATTAATAGTTATATTTGTTTTGCTCCATTCAAAGAAATATGTTTAGAACAAAACTTTAGATTTTTATTAAAGGATAAATATAAAAAAGGCAATAACATGTCAACCAGGTAGGACTTTTTTTTTCTTGGCTAGTAGCAGAGAACAGCAGAATGACTGTAGGAAACATAAAAGTCCCTGTATAGTGAATTAAGTGATTTATTTCCAAGCTCCTTATATATGTTAGAAAGTAATTGCTGAAAACATGTGAAAAGACTGAACAATGTAGTACTGAATTGCGGAGTTAGACATTAAACCATATAGTTTCTTACAATTTTTGTGTTCCGGATTTTTTTGGGTGGGCCTAAATTAGGTCTCGATGATGCACTGTGACCCTACTTTTTATGACCCCTCCCCTGACACTATATAAATGAGCTGTGGAATAGGGAGCTCCGCACTCGGAACAGCTCTTCAGCTCCGATCAGAGCCATCTTTTGGGAACCCCTGTTTTAAGTGACCTGGTTTGATTTCGTTCACTGGAAGATGTGTGCGAGCGACTCGTTCTTCGGCTCAGTTGGTGTGTGCTGAATCAGTCAGTCACTGAACAATTTTGAAACCTAATTCTAGATATTTGATGATTTCTTTTTTTGAATCCTATTTTGGCTGGGTGCTTAAGAAGACATTTTTCTGTGGTGTGACAAAGTCGGAACACATTTATTTTTGCTTTACAGGGATTTTAACAATAATTACAACTTTTTTACATGAATGAAAACAATATTCTTCTTGAGGAAGTGCACTTGTTCCAAAACCTGAGATGTTACACATTTACACCCTACTTTCATAAAAATGCTATTGTCTGATAGTATGCAATATTGCGATATAAGATGTGATATTGTTTGATGTGGTCATATCAAATTATTCAATTTTAAATAAGAAAATAATTTAATATTTTATAATATATTTAAATATTTAAATATTTTATTTATAATCATAATTCAATAAAATCTATACAATTTAATGTATTTGAATATTTCAATAATAACAATAATAATAAAAAAATCAATTCCATGTGAATGGAAGTTAAACTAGAGGGCTAATGAGCTAGCATTAGCTTTTGTATGGGTTTCCTATTGTTCCCTATGGGCTGGACGGCTAGAACGGCTAAGAGAGCTAGAGATGGAGCTGGAGAACAATTTACGATGCAGGAAAACAATTTTGCTGCACCACAAACCCACACTTTTTCGATGAAAGCCACACACGCAGCCCCGCATGATTGGCCCCGATAAAGGGGGCCAACCATTAGCAGTGTTTAGCTGGAGCTGCGAACCCCACCATAACAAATAACCTAAGCAAGTGAGACGAATGACGAGAAGACTTTTTTTTTTTTTTAAATTGAAGTATTTTCCCTGTGACTACATCCTGACTACTACATCTCTGTGACTACATTCCCTGTAACACACACGCAAACTTAACCTTGAGCCTTTTATATTTTTTGAAGAATATCCAGATTAAATCTACTGAAGTTTCTTAAGCCACCAGAATGGAAACCTCAGACATGAATTATGTTTCGAATGCTGCAGGTCACTGCAATAATATCTTGAACGTTCAAGGTTTCCAAGGAGACGGGCGAGGCCGCGGATGTCATCCAAGAGGAGGCGTTGGCCATCTTGGAGGAGATGGGTCATCGCCTGCAACTCAGCACTGTGCGGTTCTTCGCCTTCGCGCTCAGCAAGGCCTTCAAAGCGCTGTTCAAGAGTGTATGCGTCAATGAAGAAGGGATTCAGAGAGTAAGTGAGCAGACAGGCGGCCTGGTGGATCTCGGCTTAAGTCACACTCTCCTAATTTGTTCCTTGCTCCCAGCTCCAGCAGGCCATTCAGGAGCACCCTGTGGTCCTGCTGCCCAGTCACCGCAGTTACATGGACTTTCTGCTGATGTCCTACATCCTGTACACCTACGACCTGGCTCTGCCAGTCATCGCAGCCGGCATGGGTAAGCCACCGTGACGACAGAACACGTCAGAGTTAAGGGAGGAAACACACCCTGCATAAGAACGCTGACCTGGAAATCCTTAACGCAGCTCCAGCTACAAGGCGTTGCAGCAAGGTGCACTATAGAAAAAAAATCAACAGGAAACTGTCAGAGAGCCTCCCAAATCTGTTATATCGGATATCCCTTATATTTATTTATAAATTGCATCTCTTACAGTATACACTACTCACAAAAAGTTAGGGATATTCGGCTTTCGGGTGAAATTTCAGGATGAACCTAAAATGCACTATAACCTTTACAGGTGAACTTAATTTGACCTTTTCTAAACTTTTGAATGCACATGTCCAACTGTTCAATGTTTCAGTACTTTTTGCACAACTTGCTGTTCTCTAACAAGGAGCTGAACGGCAAAAATTAACAACAGGTGCTTGATCCATGAATCGACCAATACATTTCCTGGTTCATTTCAGAATTGGTATTTAAATAGTCCTCTTCATCATGCTGTTCACATTTTGACATCATGAGACCAAGACGACACCGAACAACTGATCAACAGTACCTCACCATTGTGAGGCTTTAAACAGGATGTTGTCAGAGGGAAGTGGCCACTGAGCTTAGAGTGTCACAGAGTGTCATCAGCAGGTTGCAACAGAGATACAGAGACTGGAAAAGTCACAGAAAGGCATAGAAGTGGACGTCCTTTGGCCACATCCCACACTGATGAGCACTTCATTGTGAACAGTGCCCTGCGGAACCAGATGATGAATGCCACTCAACTCCAGGCACATTTAAGGGAGGTGAGAGGCACCCAAGTGTCACGTCAGACCATTCGAAACCGTTTACATCAGGGTGGTCTGCGTGCTAGACGACCTGCAAGGGTACCTGACCACACCACCAGGCACAGCCATCATCGTCCTGCATGGGCCAGGGAGCATTTACGCTGGATGAGGGACCAGTGGCCTCAGTGCTGTTCTCTGATGAAAGTCGATTCACGTTGAGCAGAAATGATGGCCACCAACGATGTTGGAGACGTCAAGGAAGGCGCTATGCATCAGCCACTGTTGTCACCAGACGAGCCTTTGGTGGTGGTGGTGTTACAGTGTGGGCAGGTGTGTCTAGTCAATACAGAACTGCCCTACACTTTGTGAATGGTACAGTGACAAGCCCATACTACCTGAATAACATCATTAATCCAGTCATTGTGCCCCTGCATGAACAACACAGGCCTCATATCATCTTCATGGACGACAATGCTCCAGCTCATGGAGGTGGCATCATTAGGGAACGGCTGCTAGAGACTGGGGCACCTCAAATGAAGTGGCCTGCACTTTCTTCAGACCTGAATCCCATAGAAAACCTATGGGATCAGCTGAGTCGCAGTGTAGAGGCTCGTAACTCTGTACCACAGAACCTCAACGACCTGAGGGCCGCCCTTCAAGAAGAGTGGGGGGCCAGGCCTCAGCAGACAATAAGTCGACTTGTGAACAGCATGAGACGTCGTTGTCAAGCTGTAATTGATGCTCAAGGGCACATGACAAGTTATTGAAACATTGATATTTTGTATCAATAAATTGTTTGAGATGAGGAAATCACTATTGCATGCTTCTACTTAAATGCCCTACTTTCATGATATAATATCACTGTAGCGTGAACTTTTTACATTTTCCATAAATTTCACCCGAAAGCCAAATATCCCTAACTTTTTGTGAGTAGTGTATATTATAATCTCTTCCGTTAATGATGCCAGCTGAATGTGAAAAGTCTCCAGCATCATTTAGTTTTAGAAACCTACTTCCCAGGATTCGGCGCTTAGACTCTCTAATGCCATGTTGAGAGGTCAAAGCTGTATTTTATGAATTTCCGTTAAGAGTTTCCTTCAGGTTTAAAATTAACTCTCCCTCAGAACCTCCTCCATTGCTTAACTGCCTGACTCTCTGGCCAATCAGGGAAGAGCTTAGATACAGGTCTGCTTTTGTCGGCAAAGTTTAGACAGGAGGAAATATCAACAGTCTGATCTAGTAGCTGACCAATATGGGGTTTTCAATGGCCGATGCTGATGCCGATACTTAGAGAGCGGGATGGTCGTAATATACAAAATTGCTGAACTTAAATTTACATTTATTTAACTCTGAGGTTATTTTCTGCAATGTCTCTGCAGTGCACTTATTTAAAAAAAAAGTATCAACTAAATAAATGTCAACAGGTAATCAAAAAACTAAACTTTGTAAAAAAAAAAAAAAAAACCTAAAAAAACAACTTATGAATGAAAAATAAATAATTATGAACGATAAAAACAAACAATACAAAAATTATAATAAAAGGCATCATATAAAAGTCTGCTTGCGAAAGAGTCTTGCCGCTACAGAAATGCAGGATTTATTATTAACAAGTAAAGTATTTCAACAAAAACATCCAGTTTTTACTAAATGAAGTCCCATAGCAACGGGGAGACGGTGTGACGCGGCACGGGACACACAGGGCTTTTGTTTGTAACGGGATGGAATGGTACTGGCCCTCCCCAGCTATGTTTAAAAAATGTTGTTTCATACAAGTTAGCAAAAATAAATAGATCTGCAGTAAGAACACAGTAAAATGCCACGGGAACGCACGCACGGCGCAGCACAGTCTGGTAGAAGAAGAAAAACACCACTGGAATTCTCAGAGTTAGGTTTACATTTTGCCTCAAATGCGAAGTATTTGGCCGATTATGTCAAAATACGCATATATTGGCCCAATTAATCAGCCGACCACTAGTCGGGTTGAGATGGCAGCATGTGATTTAAATGTATTTATTTTTCTCTTAAAAATCAATTACATGTATATAATATGAAAAACCTTTGATTCACACTCAGTGACTTCATATGTGCTCATAACGTTTCCAGGTCCCGATGGAAAAGGTGAACCTAGTATAAACAAAAAATCTAAGAAGGTGTCATATGATGAAGTCACCCTAATCAAGACTGGATTAGCTGGATCAAGGTGACTTTCGGAGTGTTTGCCTTTTAAATGACGGGCTGCCTTCCCCCTGCAGATTTCATGGGGATGAAGTTTGTCGGCGAAATGCTGCGAATGTCTGGAGCGTTCTTCATCCGACGCTCTTTCGGGAAAGACAAGCTCTACTGGGCCGCCTTCTCCGAGTACGTCAAGACCATTCTCAGGGTGAGTGGTTTACATTCAACCCACTACTAACCTACTGCTTCTACTACAAAAATTAAGGTATTTTTTTCCCCCATTTATCCTATTTTAAAACATGTACAAACAGCGTCTACTGTATGAGCATTATCACATAAGATAAGTCTAACTCTAACCGTTTACGTGTGTATTTACGTGTGTTTATATATTCAATTGAATGCCAGAAATAATAATCGGACGCACACACAAGAAATCCACCATATGTTTGATGGACTGTCCCTCCCGCTCGGGTGTGGCTTGATGAGCGGAACGACTGAAAAGTTGTTTCTCCAGAAGTCCTTGAACATAGGATGGAAGGCACTCTGATGATAACTAAACAATGATAATTGTGTTTATATTTCACATCACACACCATATGCACTTCTGTTACTTTCACCAGCAAAAAGATGAAATGCAAAAAAAAAAGATATATATTTTATTTTATTATTTGCGGTGACGACGGAAATAAACTCAACAATGCGGTGACGTCACGTGACCGGTATATGCATTTATCTTCACAGCCCGATGCAGAACCCCTGAACATTGTACACTCATTGAAAATAATCACATTGGAATGTTTACATGCTTACATCTAAAACCAAACTATTTAAAAACTACCAAAAATTTACCAAAAAATACCCTCTCACGTGAATAAGAGGGTATTTTAAATTTATCATTGTTTTTCCATTTTTTCCATTTCATTGTTTCCCCTTTTTTGGTGTCATCCACTCTAGAACGGATTGGCGCCGGTGGAATTCTTCCTTGAAGGCACCAGAAGTAGAACCTGCAAGTCTCTGACTCCAAAGTTAGGTAAGACAAGATGAGCAACCTCTGACTTCTCGTACATTGTGCAATTGAACTTGGTGCTATAATGCAGTGGTGGTATGTCATGGAATATAGCAACTGCCGAAACCATGTCTCAATGTCCTGTTGAGTGTTACTATCACTTTACAGTGTCTTCCACAAAAGACGTATGTTATGTATTCTGAACATTAAATGAAATCAAATTAGCATAGTTCACACAAAGATTCAATAAATCCATTCTGTACTAAAACTGCAATATTTGATGGACAAGAGAGGTGTAGGTGTAGTTTGTGGATGAACTTGAAGAATATGGGCAGAGACAGAATTTACTTATAGTATTTTCTCATATCAGTGTCACTTTATGGTAAGGAACTGTTTTTAAGGTTTGTTGCTAGCTAGACCCTACTTCATTGTTGAAGTCAATAAAAATTATTCCCTTTATCGATAGTTGATAGCACACACTGTACTACAGAATCCTTAAAAAATAAAATAAAAATAAATAAAATTGGTCTTTTGGGTCTGCTGCAGATTTTTTTCTATATCAACGAATCAGAAACGGTTTTATTCACCAGGTACATTTACATACAATAGGAATTTGTTCTGGGGATGTTTCTTTATAGAAATGAACATTAAAAACCTTAATGTCTTAAAACATAAAAAAAAAGTAAAAAAAAAAACAAAAACTTGCTGCTTAACTTGTGTAAATGTGTGTGTCCTGTTTGTGGTGTGGCTGGTATCAGTAGCTTTGTATATCAAAGTAAGATGTCAAATGTTCCAAAAGTTTTGAGGTAAAACCATAATCATTTTCTTGTAATCCTTTTTCTAAATCTCTATCCCTTTCTCTTCCAGGTCTGTTAAACATAGTGATGGAGCCCTTTCTTAAAGGCGAGGTGTTTGACGTCAGCCTGGTCCCAGTCAGCATCAGCTACGAGAGGATTCTGGAGGAGTCTCTGTACGCCAGGGAGCTGCTGGGTGTGCCCAAACCCAAGGAGTCCACCTCGGTGAGCGCTGTACGGCTGGGTAAAGAAACCCAAAACGCTAATGTTATTGACCCAATTGACCTCATGGGGCCAGTAGTATAGCATATTGAACATTTTAAAGGGACCTTTTTTTAAACTGAACCACAGACATTTATTATTACAAAGCGGTAAATCACCTTTAACACCTTTTTGTATTTATGGTACATTAGGTTGTTTGTGATGTTCTTCTTCTCCATATTTTGGAGTTTGATATTTCTCCTGTCAGGTTTTGTTTTGGTAATATTAACTGATGCCACTGCCCCGATTTGCTCTGGCATACGACTGATATGCCAGAATCAGTATTTGTGCATCATAACCACATATTATACAACATAATCAAACCTGTTTAGTAAGAGTTTAGTCAGTAGCTAAAGCTGTTGACGTCTTGGTTGTCTTTGCTTGTTTCCTTCTCCTCGACAGGGTCTTTTGAAAGCCAGGAAGGTCCTCAATGAAGACTACGGCAGTATCCACGTGTACTTTGGCCAGCCTGTGTCGGTCAGAAGCCTCGCCCAGGGCAGGGTCAATCGCTCCCAGTTCAACCTCGTGCCCAGGTACGAGCCTTTCTCGAAAATCATAACGCTTCGGCAGGACCCATCGTTTTCTACTGAGACGACCACGCCAAAGCAGAAAAATTCCACCGTAGTGTGAAAGGAGCTTCACAGCTGATCCAGGGCTCAACATTAACGCTTGCTCACTTGCCCGGGGCAAGTGAACGGTGTGTTCGGGCAAGTGGAATGCCTCATGCAATTTTCCAATCGGGCAAGTGAAAAATAAATGTCATATCTAATGTAACGTTATCTGGAACTGCGTACTGTATCACTGAAGCGGAGCTTTTCCAGCTGAGCTGCGTGTGCGGGGGGGAGTTCACAGCTTATCTAATAATTTAAAGAAAAAGTGTGCTCCGATTCAATGAAATGATATATTTTACAATATGTCCACTTGAGAGGGCAGAACAGAGACGGGCAGCTTGTGACCGGTACATGCTCAATGAGAGTTGTTAACATTATGGATATGGTTTGGATTGTGATATCATAGATAAGTTAATAATGTTAAATGGAACATGGTGCTGTGATATGAAAAATGTCTGATTAGAGAAGACATGGACGCAGTGGGCGGAGGAGAAGAGACTCACTTGCGGTAGTGTTGAAAAGTTTCTCTTTTCAGTAAAAAGAGCCACCTCCTATGGTTCCCAAGCATTTATTTTATCTATGAAATTGTATGAAATGTTTTGTTTATATTTATTCCACCACAAAAAATAACATTTAATGTGACTGGACTCAATACACATCCTCTAAAAAAAAAAAAAAAAAAATCACACAAAGACAAGGCATTTAATTAAAAGAAAATTCCATCTTATTGTTTGAAATGAAATGTAATATTCCCAATGTTTTTCTTGCTCCATTGTCTTCTAACGGAGTGAGGAGCATTTCAATGCTTCACTTAGAATTTTTATTTAGCTTTGTTCACTGCAGAGATCTATACCTCTAAATAGTTATTGTTTACTCGCCAAGATTGCGTTTAGCAAAGTTGATTTCAGTCGACTCTGAACATGTGCATTTGTCCCCCCAATAAAAACAGTTTGTTTTTCTTTACATAAATAAAGATATTTCCGCCATAAATTGATGCAGGAAAGGCACAAATCGGTGCATAGAAATTTACCACAATGCAAGAAATTAAGCGTTTGATAGTCATCATTTCCTAGGGGCCTCAAATACTGTAGGTATTTCCTGGGGCCTCCAAATCACTTAAGTCTGAATGACTTAAGTGATTTGGAGGCTGAGTAATTTACATTTTGTTAGACTGTGCCATTAAAATGTCTTAGAAAGTATTACCTTTTGAACGGGCATGCACTAGTTTCTATAAAATTCTGCTTTTATGTTCAACCAAAAAATCTTTCTGTGACCCCCCCCCCCCCCCGTGCGTCCAGGCACATCCCCCAAAAGCCCAGCGAGGAAACCCAGGGCTTCGTCAACGACACGGCCTACAGGCTGGTGCGCGCCCAAGAGGAGAACATGGTCCTCAAACCCTGGGTCTTGGTGGCGTCGCTGCTGCTCCAGGCGCACTACCAGTACCAGGGTGGCGTGGCGCCGCAGGGCGTGGCGCTGGAGGAGCTCACTGAACATACTGTCTGGCTCAGAGGCCTTTCCCGGGAATTCGGCGCCTTCCTGCACTGGCCTGGTACGCCCGGCCGCTAAACCCCCACTCGCTCCACCCAGTCTTTTACATCTGAAATGAATCTGTAGCTGTTTGAAGCTCTGATCCACAGAGCGATTAAATCAACGCTGAGCGGGCTAACACGGCATGTCAGCAAAGCCGCCGGCCACGGCGTTATCAAATTCCATTTCTCATACAGTTCTCTTTTACATGTGTTGGTGTCATCGGAAACTATCTTTCCGCTCCCGCTGTCAATCGGCTCCAGCACTGATGACTATCTGTGTTTCTTCAAATATTACATTTTCACTTTCAGTTTTTATCTTTTTTTTTCCCCCCAGAGGAAGCCGAAGCAGAATGACTTGCAGCATTTTTTTTTTAACCTGCCAATAAATGCAATTTCTTATATTGATTAGTGAAATATACAACATAAAATGACAGGAATCTATGATCAAAATATAAAATGTGGCCAACACAGGCCGTACTCTCCGCGCATAGGCTTACCTAATGCAGCTAAAAAGTAGTTTAAGACGAGACATTCATATCAACAGATGCCTGGAATGCGTGTCATCCTTCATCCTGCTTATAATTGCTCCCACTCTTTCTCTGTCTCTCTTGTTCTTGGTGTTCTCTTATCAACCAAATCCCATCACTGATATTCCCTTTTTGATGTTCTAATCTTTTACCCCTTTCAGACAACATGCTTCCATCCGACGTGGTGTCCTCCAGCCTGTCTCTGCATCAGGGTCTTGTGAGGGTGTCAGAGGGCCGGGTATGGCTGGCGCTGGTAGAACAAGGTATGGATGTATGCATGTATGCATGTATGTCAGATTGTTTACCTCACGAGTTCTCAACCACACGTGATGTCACTGCTGATGAAATGACACCAGAGACCGTGTCTACAGAGGCGACAGAGCAACCTTGCCACGGTTTAATGGGAAAAGCAGCAACGCTAAAGATGGCGGCACCAACACGGAAAGGATATTGCTTTAGCAAAACTGGAAAGTCGAAAATCCGTGACCGTGTCCGTTGGAACAACATTTAACTGTTGTTTATAATTCACTGGTTGATCGAAACATGAAATATAAAAGGTGATATGTACACCAGAACTTTTAGATGAAGATGACTCTCAATGATACTCTCAGTGAATTTGATGATTCAGGAGTCTTCTTGGCTACAAACCTGCCCGGAAGCCCAACCTGTGGGAAGGATTTATTTTAAAGTCACTGGGGCAATATTATCACCTAAGCTACTTCTCTGTGACGCACGCGCTTGCGAGCCAAACCGTGTTTTTTTTTTTTGTTTGTTTTTGGGTGGTTCTGTCTAGGTTATCTTCTCTAGCTGAATACAAAAACCAAAGTAGGTGTGACTATTAGTGTCTTCATTTCAAATGCATGGTGAAACAATTACTTGAACCTGGACAAAAATGAACCCAAACCCAAAACAATGGGTAGAATCCGCACGTCATGCATTGACTTAAATTAAATATTGTTTTGACTGTTGCCGCCATTCAGAATTGCACCTAAGCACCGCTCGAGGCCCACTAACATTGCTGTTTAAACTGCCCACAGGGCCAGCGGGGGCAGGGGACCCTTGTGGCGACGCTGCCCCAGAGGAGAAGCTCTTCGCCCAGGCAGTCACTGTGCTGTCATGCGCCTCCTACCGGAACCAGGTGCTGCACGTGTTCCTCCGCCCAGCTTTGCTGGCTGCAGCCATCCACACCACCCCCTCGGCCAAGAAAGGTGAACACCCGTTTCCCATTCAGGTGTATACGAGGGGAACATTTCTGCCATTTCTCGTCACTTTCAATGATATGAATCAAAATTCTATTATTGCAAGTTATTGTGACTACCCATCACATTTCAAGAAGGAGTAAAACTTATTTTGAAGTATGTGACATTTCCCCTCTTGAACTCGTAGAACCTTTTTTTTGCTGTTGTTTTTCAAGTGGTTTCTAGTCTGTCGGTGTGAAACTCTTGCGTATTTTACTGGCAATGGAGTACTAGGATGAATACTGGGAATTACTCATCATTACTCAATTTGGATTCAATTTGTCCAGCAAATGTCCAGAGAAATGTGCTAAAAAAAAAAAAAATTAGTGGAAGGAAGCAGGATTCGTTTGGGTTCCTTAAACTGCAGCTTTGGTGTAAACAGGGCGCTTTACACCTCTGCCATAAGCCGACAAAAATGTCAGCGAAAACGTGAGACCGGAACAGCTGAATCAACTGTGTTGTTGTTATTTTTGGTGCATTTCTTTTACATTTAACCGTGCGGGGGATAAGCTTAAATCCTTCTGTGTGTGCTTCCAGAGGATGTGTTCAACAGTTTCTGCTTCCTAAGAAACATGATGGCCAACGAGTTCATCCTCTGTCCCGGAGCCGATGTGCAGGTGAGGAGCAGAAAATGCAAAAAGGCGATGGACAGGGTTCTTATCAGTTCCTTGAGGTGCTTGAAGTGCTTGAATTTCATCCTCAGAAATGTTTGTCCTCGAAAACCTTGAAAATAGCCCCGTTTTGTGCTGAAGTGCTTGAAAAGTCCTTGAACTTCTTATTTTTTGACAACTCCACATCAAATTCTCAAGCATCGGATCGGAAACGGCAACATTAAGATCTGTGTGAGCCTGATCTTTATTTGTTAATTTCCAAACTTCCTAGCTTGGGGGCTTTTAATGCTCGGTACTCAGCCAGAGTCGCTTAACAGCAACAATCTGTTGCCGCACTCGAATGCCCTCCCTCAAGCCTCCAGCTCACTGTCTGCAGCACGAGCTGAGTAGGCGAGGTGACACAGGAGCAGACGGTCTCCTCAGGGAACCGCATCCAAGGCTGAATACTCACCAAGAAGAGCAAAAGGTCACATTTCTCCACTGAGCCAAATGCAGATTACATTTCCATCTTACATACTAGAAAAAAAGCACGAAGAGGGAACATACCATAAGTTTATTGTAGTTTATATAGTCAATTATGTAGTTGTATGCACCCATTTTGTGTGTAATTACTTGTCATGAAGTCTTCAAATAATCTTTTGATTATGCGTTTTGAAGCTATAAATAGGCTTTTACTTTAAATTTAGATAAAAACACAAATAGGGTCTCATCCTTGGTTGGGTTGTATCCGGACGGCCTTCAGTTACCATCGTTATTGCGGCTACCAAATGGACTGTCAAAAATGATATTTTATGTCCCCTCAAAAATAATTTTCTTCAAATGACTCAATATATATATATATAAAATAAATAAAAACATTTGAACACAGGGTTATCTAACGTTTTATTCTCCGGAGCCGTAGCAAGCCTTATAACTTAATAATAATAATAACCTTATAACCTTCTTAAGACACGTAGTACACATTTTTGCCCCTTTGGTTGCTTTACTTGGTTACGCAACACAGCTGCTCTATTCCCACGGCAAAGAGATGAGTTTCAGCTCACTGCAAATAGATCCTACATCACCCACCGCTTCCTTACACACACACAAACACACACACACACACTTTGAGCTTCTGGGACACTTGCCACACACATCACGAAGAAATGTTTTGTTTTTTTTTCTTTTCCCAATTGGGGGGGGGGGGGCGGGGGGGTGTGTGTGTGTGTGTGTGTGTGTGTGTGTGTGTGTGTGTGTGTGTGTGTGTGTGTGTGTGTGTGTGTGTGTGTGTGTGTGTGTGTGTGTGTGTGTGTGTGTGTGTAGGACTTTGACGAGGCATGCTACCTGCTGGGGAAGATGGGGGCGCTGCAGGTGTCCCAGCTGCAGGTGGCAGCCACATGCGGCGGATACAAAACTCTGAACTTCCTCACCGCCATGTTAGATCCTTTCCTGCAGGGATACCAGGTGAGACACTCTGAACCTGAACCAGCTATTTTTGTTGGGGTTATTATTTTGATAGCAACCATCCATCCCTTGGAGAAAGAGTTGTGCCCTACCAAAACATGTCCTCAAGGGGGCGCAGTGGGCCCAGAAATTGTATTACTGGAATGTCTACAGTCATGTGAAGTGAAGTGCTTGAAAAGTCCTTGAAAAAAAAAGTGATTATTGAAAACCTGTGATATTCCCCCTCCTTTTGTTATTCAAGTCGTAACGTAATGAAGAATTGTTTTCATGACATAGATGATGCCAGGGAAATGTAAATGTAGTCCAGCATGGTTAAGTCCTTAAAGTACTTGAAAGTCCTTGTAATACATTTTGTGACACGAGAATGAACCCTGTTTAAAGGTGTGTGTGTGTGTGTGTGTGTGTGTGTGTGTGTGTGTGTGTGTGTGTGTGTGTGTGTGCGTGTGCGCGCGCAGGTGGTATGCAGGTACTTGTGCGAGGAGGCCCCCGAGGGTCTGACGGAGAAGCAGTTTGTCCCCGCCGTGCGGAACTTCAGCGTCAAACTTTTACTAGCCGGTACTCTCTTCCATCTCAACTCTCTTTTTCTCTCCTTTCCTCTCTGTCTCGCCCCACCTATATTCTAGCTAGATGGATGGATAGATAGAAACTAGTTGTGTGTGCGCTTACCCAGGCCACCTGAAGCACTGCGAGGTGCTGTCGTCGGACCTCCAGAAGAACGCCCTGGCAGCTCTGCTCCGACTGGGCGCCGTGCAGAGGGTCAAAGGGTATGTATCTCCCAGGGTAATGTATCTGCCCTCATTGTATCTGCCCGCGGAAACCGCTACGTCACAGCTCAGCTCCACCCAACAAGATGAAGTCACACATCAGAAAGATGGTCACAAAATTCATAATGTTTTCTTAGAACGCCAATTTTCCGTCAGTTGAGTCACAATAGTACCGCCTTGTGCGTCAATAATTCCCATGTGATTAAATCACCAATAGCCCCCTAAAAAATTTCAGAATAGTCAACAGGGAGTTGAGATCAAAAACTTTACTGATCCCCAGGGGGGATTGGGCAGTCACGTTGCCGCCCCAAAATAAAAGACCCGACTATTGAGTCTACTGCTGAACTATCGACAATTTATCAATGTAAATCAGACATTAACTATATTGTGTGTGTGTGTGTGTGTGTGTGTGTGTGTGTGTGTGTGTGTGTGTGTGTGTGTGTGTGTGTGTGTGTGTGTGTGTGTGTGTGTGTGTGTGTGTGTGTGTGTGTGTGTGTGTGTGTGTGTACTGTATATAACCAATAAATAAAACTGGATAACGATTATAACAATAATAGTAAAAAGAAATGTACAAAAAAGTCAAACAAAACAGATCAATCAAATACAGTAAGAATGAGCGTGCCCTATTTTGTAGATTATATATTTATTTTTTCTTTCTTTTCCCACCTCAGAACGGAGCAGGTGACCTTGAAGGTGAACAAGATGAGCGTCAACTCCCTGGAAGACACCCTGGGTAAGAAACACGCAGCCTGCTGCCGCCATGACTTGTGAAGGAGATGTTTTGGTTTTGCTATCGAAATCCATAAAGAACGAAGGGAAAAACCAAATGATCGAATCATTTTTGTGAATCAACCTCTGTTTAATGGTGAGATGTTCCTGCTTATTCAGAGTTCAGAGTTAATTTATTTTGCAGTGTAATTCGCAAAAAGTTGGGGGGAAAAAAAAAAAAAAGGTGTCAATGTTGAAAGTAGCACGAAGCGTACATGAACTGCTATAAACGGCTCTGTTTTCAAAGATCTGTTGAGAGGCCTTTTCAGAGCATTTTCAAATATGTTTCTTCATCAAGCAAACCTGCTTATTATATATGATTAATTGAACATTACTCAGCCTTTCCTGACAGTTGCGTTACTTTAGCACTCAAAGCATTGTGGGTAACTGCACTACTCAGTGAAGTGCATTAGAATGGTTCAAGTGGAACTTCCAGGGTTCTAACCAGGTCCTTGAGGTGCTTGGAGTTCATCCTCAGAAATTGAAGTACTGAAATACCTTGAAAGTGCTTGAAAAGTCATTGGAACCAAAACCTGATCATTGTAAACCTGTGATATTGCCCCTGGTTTTGTTATTCAAATCTTAACTTATTAACATTTTTCCAGAATCATCGATTATGCCAAAGGAAATGTACATTAAATCCAGCATTGTTGGAAATAGATACTTAATAATAGTAGATGACAATGAGATAATAGATAAAATAGATGACGTAGGCCTTCACCAAGTCCTTCTGGAGGGGACTTGGACGGGACTTATTTTGCGATCACGTCCGTCTGGCTGCACGTTATCCAACTTCTTACACAGCTACTTATGAAATAGAACAATACATTGAGACGGAATATTGATTTATACAGTGGTACCTCAACTTACGAGGACTGCATCTACTTACGACTAATCCAAGATACGAGTAGCGATAGTCGCGAAAATTTGTATCGACTTGCGACCGACTGCTCCAAGATACAACCGTGGAAATTTGCAGTTGGTGCGTCGGCGGCCAGTCAACAGTCAGTCAGCAGCCAGTCAACAGTCAGTCAGCAGCCAGTCAACAGTCAGTCAACAGTCAGTCAGCAGCCAGTCAGCAGCCAGTCAGCAGTCAGTCAGCGGGCGACCTACATCGTGTGTGCACGTAGTTTGTGGCTTATCAATATATTTTTCATATTTACTGTGTTTGTGCTGTGTATTTTGTTTATTTTCACCCTTCATGATGAGTCCTGAGAAGAAGGATGATGGGAAAAAGAAAAGGGCAATGACTCCCATTGAAACTAAGAAGGAAATCATCGAAAAATAGGAGCGTGGTGTATATGGGAAAAATTGCTTCGACATACGACTGTTTTAACATACGACCGTTCTTATAGAACGAATTACAGCCCTAAGTCGAGGCACCACTGTACTAATATAAATAATAGACAATGAGACTTATATTTTCATTTATATCACACTGAAAATTGATTATATATTTTTTGTGTCCTTGAAAATGAAAAAACTGTGCTTAAAAAGTAGTGACTTATTATTATTACTTATGTCTTATTACATATATGATGAAAATGCGTCACGATAGACTTGAATGTTTCCCTCCTCTTTCTCTTCTCTTCCCTCTCGTAGGAGGTAAACTCTCCACTCAGAAATCCGTTCTCGCGCGGCTCTAATTCGCCCGGAACCTTCTGCCAACGTTCAGCCGGCTGCTTCGCCAACGGGACGTCGCTTGGGAACCGTCATTCTTCTTCTCTCACCTCTTCCTCTTCCCTCGCTTTGTCTCTGCTTTTTTTTTTTTTTTCCTTTTCCTGCGCCATTGTTTTTTGAAATTTTCGCGGGGGAGATTTTGTCATCACCATTGTCATCTAACCTGCTCATCAAGGTGTGTGCGTCTGTGTGTGTGTGTCTGTGTGTGTGTGTGTGTGTGTGCGTGTGCGTGCGCCTCTCTCAGGTCTTCGGCTCCCGCCAAAATGGCCGACCTCTGAACCGCTTCTTTTTGCGGCGATGTTCGCCGATAATGAGTTGTCATTGCACTTTGTATGACTGCTTTGCTGTGGGTTTGTGTGTTTTTCTGTTTTAATTTTGCACTTAGGGTATATTTATTTATGCATTGTGGACCTATCTCCTTATTGCCTTTGACAGAGATTTATTTTTCTGGGAATTGCCATGCGAAACGCCGATAGAACATTTGTACATTAATATAATATTGAAAACTTTATTGTATTCGGTGGAAGAATTGAGCACAGACCAAAGTCAAAGCAATGCGACTCGTTTGCAGCTGGACGACGTTGTGAAACGTGTCCTCTCATCAAGTTCTGTAATCGCTGGCTCATGAAATGAATGAAATAGTCAACTCTGACTCTTTCTGGCTGTCGACAGTGACTGCAGATTCCTTGCACACATTGAACTGCCATTACTTCAAAATTCACCCCGGGGTGTGTGTTTATCTCCGATTTGATCCACATCTTGGTGGACACCAGCCCCCCCCGCCCCCCCGCCGCCACTCTCTTTGCCAGTGCGCTAAAGTAGCCAAGCATTCAGTTTATCTTTGTTTCTCAAAGGAGCAGAAGTTACATGTTAGTTTGACAATTTGTCCAAAGTGCTAAACGTTGAAACAAAATGCCATAGGTTGATATAAAACATTTTCTTCTCTTTACTCCGTAAGCACCTGTAAACATGCGTTTGGTATACTATACTGAGGAGGAGTTATGCAGCTTTGCAAAATACTGAGCCAGGTGGTATTCACCAGACTGAGGCATTGCTTTTAATGTTCTTGCAGTTAAAAGTGACTTTGTTGTTGTTGTTGTTGTTGCGAGGGCGGCTGTCCAGCTGTGGCGACTCCTGTGGGCGTGAAATACCAATTCACATCAATCGGGTGTTCTGACAAACTAAACTACTGTAGCTAAGGATTCAGGAAAATCGATTAAGAGTGAACTACCGCCTACATTTTTGTTGATTTGACGTAGTAGAATGCACTACTACTGTTGACGAAGTTATATTATAATACGTTAATAGTGACATGCGCTTTAATGCGATATGCTACACGGTTAAAATCTTTGAAGACCAACTTATTTTGATAGCTCATCCCAGGAGGTCGTCCCGATCATCAGAACACCTGCAGAAAACATCCAAAGCAAAAGAATTGAATGCGGGTGTGTATCTAAAGAACTTTATTTCTAACAACAATAATAATAGATTAAAAAAAAATTTGTATTGAAATGTTGATTTGTATAACCGTGTGTTGTTTTAATGATCCTTGTGGAGCCCGAAATACACTATTGGTCAATAAAGTTGTTTTTGGAATGAAGCACTGCCATGTGTATGTCTCTGCATAATAAAATATAAATTACATTTATATTTTTAGTCTGATAAACAGATGAACATCACAAATCATACATCTCAGGGAAGTCTGAGGTTATTTGTACAAAACTTTGGGTCACAAATGCACCACTTAGTTTTTTTAAAGCCACTTCTCACTCCCTTTCAACTCTGCCTTTTACCAGACTATATATATATTTTTTTTATCATCAATGGAGGCAGAATTCAGCTTCTGCAGATGTAAGTCCTGATATTGGTAATACATAAATTGCATGGAACCAAAAAGCAGTGAACATCTCCTTCAAATTTGGTTGAGTAGATTATTATTATTATTCAATTTTATTTTTTTATTTTTTGGCTTGATGTTGGAGAATCGTAGAGGGCATAGCTTTGTAACAAACAAAATCAAGATGGTGTCGGAACAGGGAAACACTGGCCTACTCTGCGATGGCATTGGCACTGTTAAGATATACAGTAAATATATAGGTACCTAACTATGTAATTCAGTGTCTCCCAACCGATTTTTCTCCCACAGCACCCTTTTTATAATGAAATTATTCCCATGGCACGTTACTATACCATTAACCACAAAAAAATGTAGAACTTGACGTGTTAAGGCCTACTAATAGTTTAGTGATGCCAGCGATTACCAGCGAACAAATCTTTTGAATAACTCGCTCATAGTGGTTAGAAAATACGGATCTAATTCGTCGTTGGAACGCTCTTGGTGACTTGTCGTTCCATTCGTTTGCGGAAGTATAATCAAGCAGCGAACTCATTGTGAATCAAAGGCTTCGTCAAAGGAGTCATCGTAGCATGATATCGATCCACTATTGACTGCATAGATCACGCCTGCAACACTCACTTGACAAAGATCATTTTTATGACCGTCCGGGAGGGGGGCGGGAGAAGTGTACCGGTATACTGGACCTGAAACCTGCCCCTAGGTGTCAGACTTGCATTTCTTTGAGCTCTCAATTGAAAACTCACACTCCTGAGACGTCTCCCACATAGTCTCACACGCCGGAAATCACAGCCAGCATTTTTCATCGCGTTTTGCGACCGCGCTGCTGAGTAAGAGAGCGCTGCCAGCGGATCCACCGCTTTCCATCCATATTGCTCCTCCTCGCACCCTTGACAAATTATGGGTTCATCTCCAGCCGCCGCGGCATCCCATCGGCTGCAGCGCGACACGCTCCACTTTAGAACTCGGAACACATCCATTCGTTCATCCATTCATCCATCCATCCATCCATCCATCCATCCCTCCGGCGGCACTCACTCTCACTCACTCCCTCCGTCTCCCCGCCTTCTCCCTGGTGGTGGCGTATAATGGTGTCCGCCGCAGCCATATCAGCAGTTTATCCGCTGCATTGTGACAGGTTATATATTGAAGGGTGGCGGAGGGAGGGTATTCACTCCAAACCCACACACACACACACACAAACACACACACGCACACACACACGCACACACACACAAAACCAAGGAATTATCCCCATACACTGCTCTCTGACCCCATTCGGTTCATGTGTGTTGTACCATTAAGCTTGGATATACATTTGTGTGTGTGTGTGTGTGTGTGTGTTTGTGTTTTGCCGTGGCTCTCTCTTCCCTTATCATCGCAGTAACTAGAGTGTGTACCTTCCGGGGGGGTTCGTGGGGGGTCTACGTCGTTTAGGTGTTGATTGAAAGGAAGGCACACCAGGATGTGATCCCTCAGCAGCTGTCCCCCGGTTAACTGCAAGGGTGATGGATAAAGCGGAGCCAGGGCCACGCGGTTAAAGCACAGCTCTCAAACTAGGGGAAACATGCGGGGGGCGTCCTGTGGAGTTTCCAGCTGGGCGACCGGTTAAATTTAGCCACTATTTAATTGGTGTGACAAATAGAACGTTTCTCTTATCTGCTCAGCGATACAGGATCCTTGTCCGTGCTGCTTTGGAGTTCTTGTCGGGGTGGGGGGAGGCAAATTGCAATCGGAGTCAAGGAAAGCCCAGAGGTTTTTCGATAACGCTGTCAAACGGGAGGGGCGCTAATAACTCCGCCCCCGACGCACTCTCGTTGGTACGTTGAGTCGGCGATCAGACTGCCAGGAACGCGCAACCTTTAAATGCTCCCGACCGTTACTGACAATAAGCGGTGTAACCAAGGACGTTGTAGTTCCTTCAAAAACTTGGGGTGTTGATTTGTTTAATAGCACCTCTGATTGTTCAATATAAATATCCCCCTTTGTTTGTTTTCCTAGCTCTGGTAAAACCAATGAAATCGGAGCGCTCGTTCCAGCCGAAGTCAAAATGCAGTTGCAGTGTTCTCTGAAATCTGGGAGGAAAGCTATCTCGCTTTTGCACGACGTGGTTCTATCTCCGAAAGAAGGTGCCAAATATCAGGATCTGTGAGAGGCCCTCCTGGTTGAAACGACTAAAACTTCCACCTCCGCCTCCACCTCCACCCATCTATCATCGATGCTGACGTAGGCCTTCACCAAGTCCTTCTGGAGGGGACTTGGACGGGACTTATTTTGCGATCACGTCCGTCTGGCTGCACGTTATCCAACTTCTTACACGGCTACTTATGAAACAGAAGAATACATTGAGACGGAATATTGATTTATACAGTGGTACCTCGACTTACGACTGCATCTACTTACGACTAATCCAAGATACGAGTAGCGATAGTCCCGAAAATTTGTATCGACTTGCGACCGACTGCTCCAAGATACAACCGTGGAAATTTGCAGTTGCCGTGTCGGCGGCCAGTCAACAGCCAGTCAACAGTCAGTCAGCAGCCAGTCAGCAGCCAGTCAGCAGTCAGTCAGCGGGCGACCTACATCGTGTGTGCACGTAGTTGGTGGCTTATCGATATATTTTTCATATTTACTGTGTTTGTGCTGTGTATTTTGTTTATTTTCACCCTAAATGATTTCATAATTGATATGGGAAAAATTGCTTCGACATACGACTGTTTTAACATACGATCGTTCTTATAGAATGAATTACAGCCGTAAGTCGAGGCACCACTGTATTTATATATTCCTCGTTTAAGAGCTTCCACAACAACGTAGCTAACACTGCTAACACTAACTATTTGCCCCACAAAAAAAAATAAAATCCCCCCACATAGGACTTACCTATTTACTGTTTATAATACCAAACTGGAAACATTTGCAGTCATCTCTCAAGTCTTCCATTGTAGTTTCTATGTACAGTAGCGTCACAAACTGTCGCCACTAGCTAGTGTTAGCATTAGCAGTAGCATGTAAGCGCAGTGATACAAGGGACGTGGAACCAGGTGGAGAAGTGGTTGCCAGCCCATGTAATAAATACACCTACAGCATATTTCAAAACTAGCAGGCACAATAACGTCAAATAAACATATTCATCATTTGTCGTTAGTCAGGTCGAGTGGCTCACGGGTTCTCCAGTGTGCGTGTGCCGTCTTCATTTAACGCCGTTAGCGATGACACCCAGAGATTCCGGTCTCTCAAATGATTTCATGCCACGCTAATTCCCCCTCAGAGAGAGAGACAGAAAGAGAGACAGAGCGATGGAGAGAGAGAGAGAGGGAGGGAGACAAGGACAAGACATGGATGGTAATTATGGTCTTCACCCTGCGATGCGGGTCTCGTCTTAAGTGACAGCTCCCTATAAGGAGATGTTGCGTGGGGGGGACATCTGTAAGCCGGGAAAACTGAAAGTGCATCCAATGAAAAGATTATCCCCCCGGCGCGCCGCAGGATACAACTCCAACATCAGGCTGTCAATCACAGACAAAGGACTGAAAAGAAAGGAAGAGAAAAATGGCACCCAAAGATTGGAAAGACAGATTTTTTACAACAATTTCCTTTAATTATCGCCATGGCACTTCTTTCATTTTTAATGCGTCCCTCCAAACAACACATCCCCAAGATAGTTTATTTATACCGCGTGAGCATCGCAAATTAGACCAGCATGCATTTTTTTGGGGGGGGGGGGGGGGGTAATTAGTCATTATTAAATTTCCTGTGCAGATTAAATCATTTCCGTCATCCTTTACCGCTAGAGAGTTCATATATTCCATGCAAATAAACCCATCAGTTTTACACACACACACACACACACACACACACACACACACACACACACACACACACACACACACACACACAGATATTCACACATATGTAAACATGGCAATGTTGTATCGCCATTGCATACAATCCTTTCCACACACACACACACACACACACAGACACAGAGAGCTGGTTTTCCCGTCTCGGCAGTCCCAGAGCTGCCAGCTCTTGACAGCGAAATAAATATTAATCCTTTGATGGCTGCTGCCAGCGAGTGACAGCTCTGAGAAGATTTAATAAAATCCAATAGAACCTAATTGAAGTGCTCTAGTGTGTGTGTGTGTGTGTGTGTGTGTGTGTGTGTATGTTTATTTATGTGTTTGCGTGCATGTGTGTATGTATCCATGAATCGATCAGAGAGTGTGTATGTATTGAGTGTGTGTGTGTGTGTGTGTGTGTGTGTGTGTGTCTGTGGACATGTCCCTGAACTTCCCTTTGGAGAGCTGGCCATCAATGTGCCAATTATTTCCACAAAAAAGTGAAAAAAAGAGCAAACTATTTGAGGAACTAATAGAGCTGACCCGGGTCTTTTGTAGTTGTCTGTACGTCGCACGTGTCAGCACCGCCGCTGAATACTTACCAACAATAACCTTTGCCTTGTCTTCACTGGAAGAGCTATAACTGTCTGTGAAGACTTGTTTTGTTCCCCAGTAGAGGGTCGAGCATTCTTCTTATACACTAAGAGGTTGAACTAGTTGTCAAGCCTTTACATTTGCTCTTCCATTAAATTCAAAATGATCTTAATTTATTTTTGCCTCGCTGAGTGTGGCATCTGGGCTCTACTGCTCAACACTCAGTCAGGTGTACAGAAAACAAAGTCATACTTAGTGAGCTAGAAATAATAGGAGTGATGAGCTTGAATCCCTCCCATTGGTTAGAAGAGCAGAGCCCAACAGGTGGATGCAGGGGAGGTGGAGGGAGTGCAGCAAAGCAGCAGAGCAGGTACGGTACAGCAGGAGGGATGAGCTGGTTGAATAGGCCGACTCCAAGTGTGTGGCGCCGTCGAGTTGTCTGAGCGAACGAGCTCTGCGAGCTACGGATGATTGACTTCTTCAAGTTGACAATTTTCTTTTCACTTGTCAAATTGTTTTTCATAGCTCCCTTAAACATTTCTCCTATTAACCACTCAAGAAGATATTTTCAAAGTTGCTGAGAAGAAAAGTCTATTGTGGTGTGGTTCGAGCAGCCACAGCTGACCTGGATCTAGGTAATTCGGGACCCAGGATCAGAGTGGCGGCATACCTGTTGCTCATTGGTTGGTCTAACGAGCAACAGGTAAAACCCCCATCCCCACACACACTCAGGAGAGAGGAGCCCTTGTCATGACCTGTGTCCATCTGCTCAGGACCTTGTTCTACCAAGCCCCCTCTCTACAATAAACTTGTTTGTTTTGTACAACCCCGTCTTCTGTGTCTCTGTGCCAGAGGTCCCTGAACATGCCATTTGGGTGGTGTGTGGTAGGCGAAACTGCCACATCTATACATATTTTTTTAAATCAAATAAATGTACAGTATAGCAGTTCAAATGTGCAAAGTTTCCTATTTTTGACAGAAGGTGTTGATACAGAGGTTTATTGCAAAGTGTTAATTTGTTAGGTTTATGGTATATTGTCATATCACTCCGGTTCTCCGATCTTTACCCTGGCTTCCTGTCCGTCAAAGAATTGATTTCAAAATACTACTTTTGGTTTATAAAGCACAGAATGGTTTAGGGCCAAAAATACATTTCTGATCTTCTGCTACGTTTTGAACCATCCAGACCTGTCAGGTCGTCTGGGACTGGTCTGCTTTCTGTCCCCAGAGTCAAAACTAAACATAGAGAAGTAGCATTCAGTTTCTATGCACCACATATCTGGAACAAACTCCCAGAAAAGTGCAGGTCTGCTACAACTCTTACCCCTTTGTATCAAGGCTGAAGACTTTTATCTTTGCTGTTGCCTTTTACTAAACTAAATATTAATTTATTGCACGGCACTGTCACTTTTATGACTTCATTTTATGCATTCTATGTATTGTATTTTTTTTTTACTTTATGCATTCTATGTCCTTTTATAACATGTTTCTTTTGCACTTTGTCTGAATGCTTTTTATGTTTTGTGTATATCACTTTGAATTGCCTTGTCTTTGAAATGTGCTTTGTAAATAAACGTGCCTTGCCTTGTCAATTTTTATAAATTCTAGTTATTTTTTACATTTTTTTTGAATACAACCTTTTTTTCATTTTATTAAATATCAGCGTAGATTATGATTTTATAGCTGTGGATATGCTGTTGATTGTATACTGCACCATCGAGTGGCTGTGTTAGGAATTGCATGGTCATCTGTTGCATGTGCTGTAATAGTGAATCTCATTGGCCTCAATGGCACAAGCGTTTTTCCAATAATAGCTTTTGTACATAGCGTGAGAGCCTGAGAGCCACCAGCCACTGATCCATCTGGACACCTCACGAAATGACTTCTGTGTGAC
>NC_137189.1:22255257-22280257 GCF_960531495.2 Zeus faber
GGAGGACGGGGGAGGAAGGCAGGGCTGCTACAAGATCCACGATAAGAGCAGATTTGTTCTTAAGAACGCAATGACGGTGCAAGGTTATCACAAAGCCGCCTGGCCTGCCACCCGGGGAGCGAGGGGGAGGGGGGGGGGGCGAGTGTCAAAGGGTGAGGAGAGAGAAGAGAGGGAAGACGGAGATAATATAGTGGCTGCGCCTGTTACATGTACCTGTGTCTTATCTGTCGCCCTCCGCCCCTGTGTCTTCTCGTGTTTCCCTATTTGTATCCCTGTCTGTCCCCCGTCCGTCTCCTTGTCTGTCTCTCTGCGTCTCCCTCTCATAGTCCATGGTTTGTTAATTGGCTTGATTGATAAGTGTGCGTGCGTCTAAGTCTAAAAGTCTATTTCAGGAGGAATCATCATTTTGTCATTTTGTTAACCCCTGAATTATTGATTATCTTTTCAGTCATGCGTCACTGTTCTCCAAGAGAGCCGGAGAGATACTGATCACCGGGCTAATTTCATTTCTCCGTCCTTTCCGTCCGACCCGTGATGGTACTGGAGGGATTGTTCTTAAGTGAGGAAATGTCATCGAAAAACAAATTGGCCCATTTAAGCTCAGCGTTCCTCGATGTTGCGTGGGAGCTCTTGAAATTACAGCACGACACATCAAATTTTCTTTGATGTACTCTGTCACCCACTCTCTTACCCAGTCTCTCTCTCTGTCTGTATGTGTGTGTGTGTGTGTCTGTGTCTGTGTGTGTGTGTGTGTGTGTGTGTGTGTGTGTGTGTGTGTGTGTGTGTGTGTGAGTGTTTGAGTGTGTGTGCACTGCAATTGTTTTCTTTACTTGCCCGGAATTATGTGGATACGATTATTAAACTAGCTTTGAGAAAATTGGTCTTCAACTATCTTAAAAAAAGGTAAATTCTAAAGTGAAATACATTTCTAAAGAGAACAGCAGATTTCAACACAACTTCTTTCCACTCTGAAATATTTATTGATTTTGTTCGCTGTTAGAAAGAAAATATATTTAATCATATACAGTGGTACCTAATTACGACCGTAATTCTTCAAGTCTATTGAAGCAGCCAATCCCTCCTGCCGTTCCTGCTTTGCTTCCTGCTTTGCTGTGTTGCTGCTGTCCCTCCACCTCCCCTGCATCCACCCATTGGGCTCTACCATTCTATCCAGTGGGGGGATTGGAGCTCATCATTGCTTTATTTCTAGCTCACTAAGGATGCTTATGTTTGATTTACAATCTGAAGAGTAAATGTAAATCTAAGAGTTGTCTGTCAGAATTATTATTTTTTTTTAACCTTTTTGACATCAAGCTGTTATTTGGAGGGCAACTTCAAATTTAACTTACTTGATTGGATAAGGGTTTGAAAGTTTTTCCCTCATTGTCAAATATCTCTGTCTCTCTGATCACTAGAGTAACCGCTCTCAGTTTATAATTATCAGTTTGTAAGTCTCGTTCTGTTTTTTTTGTTTTTTTTTTGTTTTTTTTTTGCAATCTGCATGAGGAGAAACAAGAGCTAAGCTCAAACTTCACAAATGAGAATTGTTTTAAAGCACCACTATGTAACTTTTGGTATTTGGGATTTGCCACCCCTACAGTTTATGAGTGCAATTGTTCTTTTCCACCACTGTCCGGTGTCCAAAAATAATTTATTTTACCGGACAAATCTGAACCTTATCGGTCACGTTTCAATAACAGTCTATGTTTGAAATGCAGATATAATGTACACCTAGGTTACAGCTCCCCTTGCACGGAGTTCTCCGCTTCCGCGAGGACGCGAGAATTGGCCACCTGCCTCTAGGTTCCAGATGTGCTCGGCCTGTCAGATTGGCTCACACGAGTCAGAGGGTGAAACAAACCCTGTGGTGGAATGAAATCGAGGGCAGGCTGTCGTGCGGGTGCCGGGTGCACCGCTGGCCCGTCTCATCCGCGTCATCGGGTAGGTGGAGCGGCTATGTTTTGTATGAGCATTGTTACCGGACACTTTGACCAGCAGGTTTATAATTTATCATTTTATTATTTATTTATTTTTTTATATAAATTTCACCAAGCATAAAACAGTAAGGGGGAGGGTTTGCCATTCTTCACAAGCCAGTGTACCATCAAAATGATTTTGAAGCTGTACATAGTTACATATTGTTGCTTTAAAATGAGATCAAGTCAGATGGAATATCTTCATTTAACCAATAACTTGGCTCTAGGCTTTATCGCCTTGCACGAGTTATCCCCCGATGCAAGTCTCCACAGTGTGGATTTTGTTGAGTGATGCTTTCAGGCTGATGATAGGCACAGGGGACAGGGCACAGCGGGGTGTGTGTGTGTGTGTGTGTGTGTGTGTGTGTGTGTGTGTGTGTGCGAAGCTGCAAGAGCTGCAAGCGCGTAAGTGAATGCGCATGAATGACTCAATATGTGAGTGCATTTCAATGTTTTTGTGTCATTGCCCCTGTGTGTGTGTCTGTGTGAAAGGCGCCAGGGCTGACGTTGCATGAAGCTTGGAAATAGGAAGCAGAGGGAGAACAATGCGCGTGTGTGTGTGTGTGTGTGTGTGTGTGTGTGTGTGTGTGTGTGTGTGTGTGTGTGTGTGTGTGTGTGTGTGTGTGTGTGTGTGTGTGTGTGTGTGAGTGAAGAGCCGGACAGGTGAGTTGAGTAGAAGCAGCCGGTGTGTCAGACAGTTGTCAGTGACATATGGATGTGACACTATCGCTTAGAGAGAGAGAGAGAGAGAGAGAGAGAGAGAGTGCGAGCCAAAGTCCAGCCAATAACAGTAATAGGGAAAACTCTGGAAAATCAAACACCTCTGAGCTTGGGGGACTAAGGGCCTGTCATCAGCTGTACCTGCAATGTCCCTCAGACACGCCGGCCTGCCGGGCCGGTGTCACTCAAAGGCGAGGTGCCCAGGCTTTCCAATCTGTCACCTTCCTCCCACTCACACCCTGGATCACATCGGACGATTAGGGGCTTTGTCAGAAAAGTGTTAGAAATAGGTCTGTCGTTAATTAAAACCAGCCTGTACTATTGAGGTCTAACGTTAGGCCACAGTCATTTGGTCATACTGTAATCTGGTGTCAGCTCTGAAGTTCAAAAAAAAATATGTGTAATATGTAATGGAAAAAGGAGCGGCTTCGTCATCATAGGACATCAGATATTATGCGGACAATATCCCCAGAAATAGTTGAATAGAAATCTGACTTCTACTGGAGAGCATGAGCAGCATGACACTCTCTTGCAAATAATCCGTGCAGACTGCTTCTAGTTTTGGCATATTATGCTAAAATGTATGTCAAATTCAAACTAACTGGGAGTTTCAACCCAATGCCGCTGAGACAGTATTAAAGTTTTGTAGAATAGATGACTGTTTTTGTTCCTCACCTGATGCAAGCCCATGCGGTGCCATCCACTTTAACCAGTGACCTTTCTGTGGTCGCCGTGTTGAGAATGGGGATTTGTTTTTGCCACTCTAGTGACTAAAGTCCAATGGGGCAAACCTTAAAAAACATGCCTTTAAGCCTTTAAAAATGTCTCAATGTCTGTTTTTAAAACAAGAAATTCACATTAGTCGCATGTACTTTAAGTAATAGTAGATATTAAATGAAAACTAATTTTCGCAAAAATTACCACACTACACACGAGCAGGCATCGTAGAAATAAATTTGTGTGGATGTTTATTTTTCATAAAATAATAATAGTTTCCTTTGTCTCTCACCCCAGCTATCAGCGTTGTGCATCGCTCACACCTGATGAGTAGAATAAGGAAAAAAGTCAGATGACAGAAGAACGTAAAGAGCGGACACGGACACGGTGGGCGGAGGAGATGAGATGCACTTGCAGTAGGGTTGAAATTTTTGTCTCTTACGGCATTTGTTTTCACTACGAATTTGTATGAAATATTTTTATTAGATTTATTCCACTTCAAAAATATGATTATTTATTATGATTTTATGTGACTGTGAATGTGAATGTGACTGATCCTCTGAAACAAATAACACAATTATACTGAAAGCAAGGAATTTAATGAAAAAAACAACAACTGCTATGCTCTTGTGAATACTGTCCAAATGTACTATCTGTCCTGTTTCTACCTCTCGTGATGTGTCCTTGTTATTGTTATTGCTGACAGTAGTTGAACTACACCGCTTTCTACATATCTAATTAGTGTAAGTCGCTTTGGATCAAAGCGTCTGATAAATCACTACAGTGTAAATGTTAGGGTAGATAAAGCTATCCCAGCTAGATTTGTGTGTGTGTGTGTGTGTGTGTGTGTGTGTGTGTGTGTTTAACTTGGGAGGTGATGTATGGGGTGAATTAAATCATTCTTCAAGGCCCTCCCCAGTCAAGATCGTCAGACGGGAAGAAATATTTGGCAACTATTTTCCTCCTCAGACAAACACCCTGGACGACCAGACTACCAATTTTAAAAAGTAGCACCTCGTCAGTGTGTGTGTGTGTGTGTGTGTGTGTGTGTGTGTGTGTGTGTTTTTGTGTGTGTGTGTGTGTGTGTGTGTGTGTGTGTGTGTGTGTGTGTGTGTGTGTGTGTGTGTGTGTGTGTGTGTGTGTGTGTGTGTGTGTTTGTGTGTGTGTGTGTGCGTGTGTGAGATTCAGGGTGGGTGACCATTTAAAAAAAAAAAATGGTCCTAAAAATCCTAAGGATCTGAAAATGTTAGCTATCACTAGGAAGTGGGGGCTTCATCATTATTCGAGCAAGACTGAACACCAGGTCTAAAAAAAAACTTCCCCAACATATTTTCCTCAACATATGGGGAAAATGTGCTGAAAATAACTGTTTTGTTAAACTTAAACCTGTAAACCTCACTGAAATGCTGCATTTTAATACATGACTCTTGTCGAAGAGGAAGTCACATTCCCTCTTCTTCTCATATGAGGCTGGTTGCCTTGCGGTAACTCTTGGGCTGTATAGAAGGAGAGTGTGAGCAGCTGGTGACAGTAAAATGACTCCCGTCTGTCCCTCCCTCGGTCCTCCCTCTTCCCTGTAAGTGCCTCTCCTTTTTTCCATGTCCCTCCGAGATGAGCTAACGTCACTCGGATGCCGTGATTGGCGATGAGGGTCGGGTTGGTTGCCGGAGGTTGTGGGGCTGATGGCACTTTAATGGCACGGCTGAGGGTCTGGAATCCGCGCCTGTTCAATCAGCAACTCATCATGAGAACTCGCTCGGGTTCATTTGAATGGGTCACATACGATGTGAGGCCAAATGCCATGTGATTTCTAAGCCCAAAAACCCCACAGCCAATCAAAGCCCTGCAGCGTCTTCCATGCGTCACACCAGTGGTTTGGCCAGTGGAGCAATTTTTCAGACATTAACTCAACTATAACTAAGCAGACACATGGACACAGGGATCTTTATTTTGCAGCTGTCCAAAATACCAACATGAATCACCCAAGACTGAGCACCAACGTCTACAGAGAAATTATTTGTCAGGTATGGTTGGATTAGAACCAAAATCAAGTTCACACACCCAATTCACCCAGTTCACCCAATTCTCCCCAGTTCAGCCAGTTCACCCCAGTTCCCACAATTGATCCAGTTCACCCCAGTTCACCCAATTCACCCAGTTCACCCCAACTCACCCAGTTCACCCCAGCTCACCCAGTTCACTCCAGTTCATCCAGTTCACCCCAGTTCACCCAGTTCACATGAGTTCACATGAGTTCACCCCAGTTCACCCCAGTTCACCCAGTTCACCCCAGTTCACCCAATTGATCTAGTTCAACCCAATTCACCCAGTTCACCCCAACTCACCCAGTTCACCCCAGTTCACCCAGTTCACCCAGTTCACTCAATTCACCCAGTTCACCCCAGTTCACCCAGTTCACCCCAACTCACCCAGTTCAGCCCAGTTCACCCAGTTCACTCAATTCACCCAGTTCACCCCAGTTCACCCCAGTTCACCCAGTTCACCCCAACTCACCCAGTTCACCCAAGTTTACCCAATTCACTCAATTCACACAGTTCACCCCAGTTCACCCAGTTCATCCAGTTCACCCCAGTTCACCCAATTTACCCAG
This sequence comes from Zeus faber, assembly GCF_960531495.2. Lineage (NCBI taxonomy): Eukaryota > Metazoa > Chordata > Actinopteri > Zeiformes > Zeidae > Zeus > Zeus faber. The sequence goes on from NC_137189.1 coordinate 22,261,282, forward strand.
TTCACCCAGTGCACCCCAGTTCACCCAGTTCAGCTCATGTCGTTCAATTAGAAGGTAAGTGCTTGCCCAAACGCCCATTGGGAATCTTGTTACTATCAACGTAAATGATGTGAATAAAAGCTTTGTAAGCTACTCTGACTATTTTTCATGTTTCAAAAAAGGGGATGTATTGTGTTTCTGGATGTATGTGAGAATGGATGAAAGCAGCTATGTTCCCTAGCGTAATGCTAATTCCCTAATTTTTTAGGGACGCTAGGTCCCGAATACAAGGCAACATGTGCCAGTTTTTCTGATCACCCTTTATTATTCACCCGCAGCCGCCAACCGAAGACACTATTTTTCTCTCCATAGTTGAAGAACACGGGCCAGTCAAAGTGTAGGCTGAAGGGACCAAAAAAAGGAGAAGCTTATTATTTCTCTTGCACGCAATTAAGACACAATGATATCTATTATAGTACATGTCTTGCAGAAGTGGTTATAAAAACGATTTAAATTAAATTGACTCTGCCATGCTTACGTCTAATAAACATCAGCCCTAGATAAAAGTTTGGTTTTCTTTCGATCAATTTCCCCCCGAATAAAATAAAGTTGTATAAAAAGAATGACTGTCAAACGATTAAAAGAATGAATTTCTAAATCTACTCCAACTGGACCCTAAAGATAGATTATTGGATTTGAGAAGTAGTGCATGGCGTTGTAGCCGTACTACGATGGGATCGTTGAGCCCAATAAAATGCATTTGCTGCAACAGCCAAGATGGTGGAAAATAGACTCATTGTATTGATTATAGAAGAGGAATTAGTTGGAGTGGCAGTGGTGGTGCTGGATGCGGTGGTCATTGAGGTGGTCGTCGAGGTGGTCGTCGCGGTGGCCGTTGCAATGGTCGTTGAGGTGGTCGTTGCGGTGGCCGTTGCGGAGCTCGTTGCGGTGGTCGTTGCGGAGCTCGTTGCGGTGGTCGTTGCGGAGCTCGTTGCGGTGGTCGTTGCAGAGCTCGTTGCGGTGGTCGTTGCGGTGGCCGTTGCAGTGGTTGATGAGGTGGTCGTTGGGGTGTATGTTGAGGTGAACGTTTGTGTGGTTGTTGACGTATCCGTTGAGGTTTCAGTTGCGGTTACCGTTCAGGTGGTCGTTGAGGTGGCTGTACCGGTTGACGTTGTGGTGCTCGTTGATGAGATCGTGTCTGTGACAGTTGTTGTGGAAGTAGTGGTATCCGAGATGGTTGTCGTGCTGGTTACCGTGCTGGTGGACGTGGCGGTTGACGTTGTAAATATTCTGTTTCATCGTCACATTAAGTTTGAATTCTGATGTTTGAAATGTTCTCCACGTCCGGAGTAATATCAGATCCAGTAGCGCTGTCGTTCTCCACGTCGCCGTCGGAGAACTAGCATTGCAGAAAATGAAGTCCAGTATGTGCTGCTAACACTGACTTGGATCTATCGCACTGGTCAGATTAAGGTCCGAAATATGATTCAGAGCTTCCGCCACCCGCTTTGCGTAATCCATAACGATACGGAGAAGAAAGTTTTCACAGACAAGTGAGACCAAAACACCCCTGTGCTGCGCTTTAACTGTCTGTTTACGGAAGCGACGTAGGTGTGTGACGCAAAGGGTCCTTCTTCGCTGTTTCACAACAATGGCTCCGTGTGTGTAAAAGTAGTATGATTTAAAGGTTGAATTCTATCAACGGTTTTACATTGTGACTTCATATCACATGGAATTTGGATGAATGATCTTCACCTGGACTGTCGCTTTAAAGGAAACGCTCGATCGGCGTTGTTCAGTGTCTTGGTAAGTGAACTGCATTTTCCCATGTAATCTAACAGGAATATTTAACTCCACGGTTTAACATTTTCTTACTATTTATAAATCAAACTCAATTTTGAAAATACGTTGAGAAGTATGTTTTCCTTGCACTGCATTCTCTGTCTGGTTGTAAGATTAAATAATGTAAGGCTATTTAAAATTACTTTTAGGAGGATTTAAATGTATATTTAATACAACACAGTCAATTAATTCAATTATATAATTATAGGACCCAGAATCGCGATTGTGGCGCCTCCCCTTGCGGCTGCCTGCGCGAGCACCTTGTGTCGATTACGCACATTTTGGTATTTTTTAGTATTTATAGAGCTTATTGTGCGTAATCACCGGGTGTAATGACATTTCACTGCATATATGTATGAACGTATGTATATGTATGTGACAAATAATCTCTTGAACTTGAACTTGAACTTGAGAAACACAAAACGCGATGGGATCAAGCGTGTTTTATTGCGGCTCGGGTTGAAAAAGTGGCAAACGCATCCTTTAAAGGAAAACGACGGGTCAGCAAAGAAAGGAGACGTCCGCCCAACGTGCAATGTCGCTGATGGACAGCATGGCACGTTGCGACCCGTCACAGTCAGGCCGAGCGCAACGGCTCAAGCGCAGGGAGTTATAGGACTCTACATCCCTGGGGGCGTTCTATGCAGGACGCTGGTTAAGGTTTTTGCTGTTTATTAGCCACCAGTGGAAGCGGGGGCGACGAGCAAGGGCCAAGGTTATGTGGACGAGAAGCCTGTCGAGCGATAAATCACACTCTTATTAACCCATGGCCAAGTGAACAGTGGCTAAGGGCGCTGGGGAAAGAAAAACCCGTGCGACACGAGGTTGTTGTCTCACAACGCCCCTGGTCTCTCGCTCCTGGTCAGACAGAAGGTTGCCCCTACATTTCATTAGCGCATTTACTCCCAGCTAGATGGCAGGCGACAGAGAGAGAGAGAGAGAGAGAGAGAGAGAGAGAGAGAGAGAGAGAGAGAGCAGAGGCAAAGAAAAATTGCTTCTCTTAAATGTCTATGCGGGTGACATTTCCAGAGAATAATTACTGTTGTTATATTTTTCAGCTCATGGAGAGTGAGAGAGATGGAGGCCGGGGGGGGGGGGGGGGGGGGGGGGGGGGGGTGGAGGCTTGTGGAACTCTGAAATCCCCATTTCGAGAACAATGTCCGCGTTTCTGTAAATGATCACAGCGCCGGCAGAGCTTCACTGAACGTTTAGACTTGCTGTCAGATCAGCCGGTCTATTTGAGCACTTTACATGCTGCTGCCCTGTATCCAAGCAGCTCTCTCAATCCGCCCAAATTCCAATTCAGTCTCCCCTTTCCTACTATGCTTTTACTTTGACTGATTTGTGTTTTATTCTGTCGTTAGTTGTTCTACTTTCTTTCATACCGTCTTATGGGTTTGTGGGAGACTCTCCCCACAGATATGGGTTCAGGGAGGGAGTCGGAGACATTCGAGCGGTGAGGTGCCGACACGGCGGGAGCTTTAATAAAGGTAGAAACAAAAAGGCTCGCTGGCCCAAAACGGGAACATAAATCAATAGTGGAATAACGTGCGTTAGGGTCCGTGTGCCTCGCGATCTGGTCCGCAGGGTCACGTCTCCTGCACCACGCGATCCCCTCACTGCAAGACAAACAACACATTATGAAAACCCTTCCAGCCTGGTCGGGCCAAATCAGCGCCAATGGGACTGAGAAGACCCAACCGGTACAGCTGCGCCGACGCGGAGCAATGCCAGCGCTGTCACCTGCCGACTGTGACTTAATTGAGGTCCTATGTCCCCTCAACCATATCCCCCAAACCACCGACCTTTTTGTGATGTGCCACTCCCACCACACGCCTCCTTTTTGTTTAATTGGTGTGAAAAGTTAATGAATTCTTCATTGGCACATAACAGGGCTGTGGGATAATAGGGTTGAGGGAACATAGATTTACGTTTAGGGTTAGGGGTGAGGCTGGGGGAACATACCTAAAAAATAAAGTGCTAACAATTGAGAGAACATACAAACATTTTTCCTGGAACACTTGGCTGAGAAGGATTAGTCTCAGCTTGTGCACTACCTATAGTATGTCTACAATGCACAGCTACCAGTTGTACCATACAGGTGGGCTGTTCACGTGAGGTGCGAGCGCAAGCCACCTCTTCAAAACCTTTTTTTTATCAAGGCACACACACACACACACACACACACACACACACACACACACACACACACACACACACACACACACACACACACACACACACACACACAAACAAACCAACCCCACCTACATGCCGATATGTCACAGCCTCCAGGTACAAAGATTGATGGCATTAAATTGCTTCTATCCAAGATTTTTTTTAATCACGATTTACAGGCGTTGCTGTACCAAGGGCTTTTTACCACCACTCCCTTCAATAAATCTTGCACTTTTAGCCTTTCTACCACTACACACGCACACACACACACACTTAACATACACATGTGATACGTATGCACACACCTGTGCACGTTCGACGACACATTCACGCGCACAAAGTCAGCAAGTCTTCTGACTTCGGGATACAGCTATAACAAGATGGATGACCTCCTCGCCATCTGCTGCCAAAACCAACCCTGCACCACACACACCCACACCCACACCCACACCCACACCCCCACACACACGCACACACGCACACGCGCAGTGACTCTGACGGAGCAACACGTGTACATTTTGACTCTGTAATGGAAAATGTCAATCTCGGTCGTCGCCGAGGCCCCTGGAAACGCGGTGATTTCTCTCCTTCTGTCTGCCGCTCTCATTACAGGGGGAAAATGTCACCTCATTTCTGAAATACACATCGGCTGATTAATTTTTTGAAATGAGGGAGCAATGGGAGAAAGAGAGAGAGAGAGAGAGAGAGAGGGAGGGAGGTATGGCAGTGAGGTGGCGTGTGTCCGAGACCTTGTCAGCGCCGCCGTTGTGTGGAGCTTGGAGAGAAAGGAGATGGAGGCCTAAGCCTTTATGCGTGTGTGTGTGTGTGTGCGTGCGTGTGTGAGTTCGTCCGCACTTGAACGGACAAATTACCTCCTCACCCACACCCTGTTACGAGCCGTGTCCATTAATTTATCTGGTGGCCTGCATGCAGACTTCCAGGGAGAGGGGTGCCACGCCTATGGGGAAGCAAAATATGGTGCTAAAGATACAATACATTCTCCTGCCCATTGTTTTAATGGGAACATATAGTTCTACTAAAGTTATATTAGCATTGGAATTACCATGACACATTGAGAACCTGAGTGTTGATGGTTCATCTTTGGGTGTTGATGGTTCATCTTTGGGTGTTGATGGTTCATCTTTGGGTGTGGATGGTTCATCTTTCGGTGTGGATGGTTCATCTTTTGGTGTGGATGGTTCATCTTTCGGTGTGGATGGTTCATGTTTGGAGTAAGGGTTAGTTAAGCATAACTTAAGTAGTAGCTTCCTCAATGACTTCAGTAGGAGGGTTAGTCAGAAGAAGCTTCTGCTGAACAAATCCAGTCTTAACTCCCTCGTTCTTCATTGTGATGACCAATGGCTACTTTTTCACCTTAACTTCCTCCAAACAACCTCCAAAGAGGTTGTTCTTTGGTCCTGGAAGAGTACACAGGGTCAGATATGATATTGATGGGTCAGAGACTTCAGAAAGTCATTTCATATCAAAACAAGTAATAGAAATAGTACCTCATTTGAACATATGAGTGATGAAAATAGTTTTGTTTACCTGGACAGTGGGTAAGGCGTGGATGGGGCCCCCATGGAATCTACCAAGACTGAGGTGGGGCCCCCATGGATCGGGCTTGTTATTCCGGCACATCCCACAGATGCTCGATCGGATCGGACCCTAACTCCTGCCATCCTGTAGCCTGCCATGATGTAGAAGAAAACGTGATTCATCAGACCAGGCCACCTTCTTTCATTGCTCCATGGTCCAGTTCTGACACTCACGTGCCCATTGTAGGCACTTTCGTCAGTGGACAAGGTTCAGCATGGGCACTCTGACTGGTCTGCTCTACGCAGCTCCATACGCAGCAAGCTGTGATGCACTGTGTGTTCCGACACCTTTCTATCATAGCAGCATTAACTTTTTCAGCAATTTCTGCTACAGTTGCTCTTCTGTGGGATCGGGCCAGAAGGGCTAGACTCCCCACACACATCAATGAGCCTTGGGGACCCATGACCCCGTCGCCAGTTCCTGTCGCCTGGACCACTTTTGGTAGTTACTAACCACTGCATACCAGGAACACCCTACAAGACCTGCCATCACAATTTGGCCCTTGTCAAAGTCGCTCAGATCCTTACGCTTGCCAATTGTTCCTGCTTCCAACACATCAAGTTCAAGAACTGACTGTTCACTTGCTGCCTGATATATTCCACCCCTTGACGGGTTGAAACAAGATGAGAAAATGTTATTTACTTCACCTGTCAGTGGTTTTAATGTTGTGGCTGATTTGTGTATAAAAATAAATAAATCAACAAACAGATAAATAAATAAATATATATATATATATATGTGTGTGTGTGTGTATTTTTTACAAAATATATTTCTATACCCAACCTAATGAATTGGACAAAATTAAACGGAGAGTTGGAGGAGAGAAGCAGGAGAAAAACCAGGTTGGGTTAGGTTGAGGTTGTGTTGGGTAGAGAGGAGGGGTGGATTATTTGCGAGAGCAACAAGTGCTGCTTTCACAAGCGCTGAATAATTAGAATCAGATACGACAGCCGCCCTCCTGTCATAAACCCCATAATGCAAACAAATGACCCTTAAATTGAGGGCTACAGGACAAGAATGGAAGAGTGGAATGCCGTCGTTAGTTTTCCAACACACAAACACACGCTCTCGTAACATATATTGCACACAAACACTGAAAAGATACCATTTACAATCCAAATTACACCGCAAGGACAATGCGATTCGTTTCAATTTATACTCTGATTAAATTCCCCTCCCTTCTTTGTCGTGTCATCGGCCTCGCAGGGTGTGTATGTGTATGTGTGTGTGTGTGTGTATGTGTGTGTGTGTGTGTGTGTGTGATTGTGCGTGTGCTGGTACATGGGCCAGAGTATCAAGTTTGCTTGAAGTTATTTTATATCACATTATTGTTCCTTAAATGCAAAACAAACCCCTGGGTCTTGCTGTTTTGAATATTAATAATTTCCCCCCTCCACGTACTTGTTCCTTTCTCACCTTAATAATCTGCATAATAATCACCAGCCCATTAAGGCCCTGTTGTTGTTGACAGAGTATTTTGCAGATTCAATTCTGCCCGCATCTGAGAATTACTGATTTTGGCAATTTCTCCAAACAAATTGGATTGCCTGAAAAGTAAATGCAATCATTTGTGTGTGAATGTATATATATATTTTATTTTTTTCACAATAAAATAGCCAACAATCATTTTGGCTATGGAAATAAAAGCACTCCTCGAGACTTTCCTGCATCCCTGCTGGTATCAAGCGAAAAATATAGGTGGATGGCAAACTTAAAACCAACCAAAACAACCATCTAATCATATCCATCGGCCTGCTATTATCGGCGGATATATACAAGGAGACTAGCGGAGATGGGATTAATCTCACTTCCATGCTGATCACCTGGGAGGAGGAGCGCTGGGAAGCACCGAGGGAGGTGGACCACAACCGGGCTGAGCGTGGACTTCATTTGAATATCAGAAGCCCTCGACCGAAGATCAACGAGCTACGACTCATCTGCAAAAACAAACGCGTAGTCGGGTATGCATTAGTGAGTCTTGGCTGGATAACTCAATTAGGAAAGCTTAAATTGAATATGAAAATTATGTTTAAGTCAGGAAAGATCTTAATTGCCAAGGCGGAAGAGTGTGTGTTTATATAAGAGCGGATATTGGTTTTAATCAGAGAGAAGACCTAACCGTGTGGTTACATATTATTTTACGGAAGAGCAAACCTATTTTAGTTGCAACTTGTTACAGGCCTCCTGATAAGAGAAACTTTATTGTCTTTTGGAAGTGGTCTGTTTAAAGTGTGAGGACATTGTTAAACCTCATGACTGGTGATTTTAATACTGACATTAGGAAGACAGATCTTTCGGGGTTCGAGGATGATGTTTCTGTTGCCTGTTGGTCTTCACCAACTGATTAATGAACACACAGTTCACGTCACGTCACGTTCACGTCACGTCAGCAAAGCATCTTTGCTGTGACCGGCCGGGGCTGGCTTTTGCCGCCGGGGCTCACACGTTAATGATCCTTCCGCAGGTTCACCTACGGAAACCTTGTTACGACTTTTACTTCCTCTAGATAGTCAAGTTTGATCATCTTCTTCTTCTTTGTTCCTCCACTCAAACTATTATTGACCTTGTTTTAGTGTCTGACAAGGCTAGTATATCAAATAGTCATGTTTTAAATTTTGGGTTGAATGACCATTCCTTTGCTTTCTGTGCAAGGATGATTACGAAAAATCTGCTGAACTGCCATAACTCTAGAAAAACCAGATTTCTGAGAAATGATTGCAACAAAGCACTCATCCACAGTCTGAGTATCAGGAACTGGTCCATTGTATTGCATTGTACTGACATGGATAAAGGATGGTGTTTTTTTTAAGGGTATGTTATTAGAAGCTATAGACAAACGGGCCCCATTGAGAGAGGTCCAAAAAAATCAGAGGACAGAGTCTTGGATGAATGGTGATATTTTGGAGGGTATTAAGAAGATTAAAAAAAACAATATTTTAAATACAGGAAAATCAGGGATGATCAGAGTTGGGCAGACTACAAGAAGTTAAGGAACGAAGAGAGACGATTAATGGATGATACCAAAAAGGCTTATTTTAATGAAAAGATTGTTGAACATAAGAATGACTATAGGAATCAGTTGCGAGCACCCTAGTGGAAGCTACCAGGCCAGACAGGACAACAGAGTCATGTCCATATGTTCCACCGTCAGCAAGGGTTTCAAGCTGATTGCTTCTCCTTGACACAGGTGTCTGAGGCAGTTGTGTGTGAGATGCTCAACAAGCTCAACTACTCCAAAGCAATCAAATGATCTCATTCCAGCTAGATTCTTTAGTGATGCCGCTGAAATCATTACACCATGCATCACCAATATTGTAAATCTGTCTATTGAGCATGGTCTTTTCCCCAACGATCTTGAACTTGCTAGAGTGATTCCTCTCTACAAGAAAAGGAGTAAATTTGATCACAGAAACTATAGGCCTGTTTCTATCTTGTGTACTCTGTTTAAGATCATTGAGAAGATCATCAGATTGACAATTTCCTGTCCTAACACAATTTACAGTATGAATTTCAGTCTGGCTTTCGAAAATCCCACTCCATCGACGCCTGTTTATTGTATTTAACTGACTACATCAGGAGGGGGGTGGACAAAGGGAATTTTTGTGGTATGAAAATTTTTGATCTACAGAAAGCATTAGATATGGTTGATCATCCTATTTTGTTGTCCAAACCAAAAGCCATTGGTTTTAATGATTCAGCAGTCAGATCGGTTAGCTGTTATCTGAAAGATAGGGAGCAGGTGGTGGATGTTGGTGGGACAATGTCTCATCCTAGGCGTATAGAAGTGGGGCCCCACAATGGAGTCTACTCGGACCACAATTTTTTTCTCTTATTTATTATTGCTGTAAAGTCTGTCATTTTTTATCTGCAGATGACTCAGCAGTACTGTTTTATCATAAATATACAAGCATATTTGAAAGTATGCTGAGTGCAGAAGTTCTTAATGTCAGCAGGTGAATGACTGATATAAAGCTATCACCCCATTTAGGAAAAACAGAATCCATATTGTTTCGGTCAAATTTAAAATTGAAAAGGTCCCGTGTTTTCTTTTTTCTTTTATTTTTAACCTGTGCTGTCAGCATGCTGGGCATAGAAGACTGAGTATTTGTATACTATTGCATCTAGGACAGAGTTAGTCTGCAAGTGGAGTTCAAGTTCTCAACCTGCAATGCAAATCTTTATTAAGCCTTAAATCGTCAAGAACTGCTGCAATAACTCTGTCCTGTGGATGCCCTGTAGAATGACAAGAGCACAGTTTTTTGTTGTGCAGAACCGCCACCAATCACCCTCTTTGGAGAACTATTTATCATTTTTGGGTCTATATACAACTGATCACTACTCCAAGAGGGGGAGAATCACCATGGGTGAGAGAAATTAACAAAGAACCACATGTACATGAAAAAACATAAATATAGAAACAAATAACAACATGTACATGGAAAAACATAAACATAGAAACAAACAACAAAATGTACAGGGAAAATCATAATCATCAGATGACAACATGTATTGAAAAAACAGAGTTAATCAGGACCAGGAAATCTGGAACAGCAATTGGGCAAGTGGCCTCTCATAGTTATGGAAGTAAATGAGGGAGGAAAGGAAAGGAATGCAACCAGGAGGGTGCTGGGGTGGGTTCAAAGCAGGTGTTGGTGGTGTGTGCGTATGTGTGTGATGAGACCGCTTGTATGTGTGTGTGTGTGTGTGTGTGTGTGTGTGTGTGTGTGTGTGTGTGTGTGTGAGGTGTCCACCAGTGAGTGTACAGGACTTATCCCAATTGGTTCTGGTGTATACTGTAAGGCCGGTATTATGCCATGGCACCTCCAAGCAGCTGAAAGGGCCCTGAAGCAACCCCTGAGCTCTGCAGCTGTATAGACACCCCCGGCTGCAGGAAAGCCCCAAGCACCCCGCCCTGCAGGCCCCAGAGAAGCTGGAATCCCACAGCGCAACCAGCCCGCCTGGCCCCGAGGGTTATATCCGAGTCCAAGGGAGCACGAGGAGACCCTTACCCCCGGGGCGCATAAACACAACCCACCCCCAAGTGCATGCACAAGTCGCAGCCGTCGGCGCAGAAGCGGGGCCGCGGGCACCAACCATGGACCGCAGGGTCGGAGCCAGACCCCCGCTGACAGACCGACACCCCGTTCAATAAATCTGTTAAATTAATCCGTAAAAACACGCCAGGGCAGGAGCATGACGGGCAAGATTTCCGCTGCCCGCCAAATCCCCATCAACATAGCTCGCACCCGAATCCGTCCCGCCAGCCCTAGGCCTATTGTGTAGTGTATGTACTGAATATGAGTTTTGGCACTGGGAGAGATGAGAGAGAGGCGAAGCACAACCAGATCAACGCAGAGGCGCAGCAGGCCGGGGAGTGGCCATGCAACCCACAACTCGCACTCCCTGCCCTCGACCGAGCCCCAAACCCACAACCACGCCTAGAACCAACACACTGGAATGCTGTGACCAAGAAGTGTTGATAGCTTCTCGTGATGTTGGTCCAGAATGCTAGGATAGGTGGGCAGAGCCAGATGACATGAAAGTAGTCATCTCTGGTATTAAGGGAACAGTGAGAGCAAACGTATTTATCCACAAAACCCATTTTGAATATTTTGTGTTCCATGATCTGAGCTCTGTGCAGAATTTTACATTGCTTGAGTTGCATTTAGGAATTGCGGGTCATAGAAAAGGTGTTGTTGCAAATAAGCTTCCACAGGTTGATATCGGTGGGAACAGCAAGGTCTCTTTCCTATTCCATGGTAGGTAAATGTAAAGTGTCATCTGTTTTTAATCAAAGTTTGTTTATTCTGGAAAAGGGATTTTTTTAGTTACCGATTTGAGTAAGATGTTCAATCATCGCAGGTGGTTGTAGGATGTTGTTCATCAATTTGATTTTAACTTTTAGAGACTGCTGTAGTTTAAGGAATAGAAGGAAGCCGGGGCCACCGATATTATACCTTGCGGTTAAGGTTGGGAAGGATATAAGCAAATTGTTTTCAAAAATGTGTTCCAGATGAGTAATTCCTTGTCTTTTCCAAGACTGGAAGATTATTGGTTGTTTTTTTTTTACCAGTAAATCCGGGTTGTGCCAGATTGGGTGAATTTGTTTGGAGATAAATGTGACCACTGCGTTTGAGGAATCTCCACCAGGCTGACAGAGTTGTTGTGATGAATAGGTTTTTAAAGCAATTATGTTTCTTTATTGATTCGGTAAGGAATGGTAGATCAGATAATGATAACTCCTGAGATTCTGTTTGTTCAATGTCTTGCCATCCATGGCCCAATTGCTGCTCTGGTTGTTACCATTTAATTATAAATTGAAGATGGTTCGCTAGATAGTAGTATCTGAAGTTTGGGGCTGCTAGGCCTCCACGGTCTTTGTTTTTCTGTAGTGTTAATAGTTGAATTCTCAGTTTCTTGTATTTCAAATAAAATGTATTAATTATTGAGTGTAGAGTATTAAACCAATGTACTGTTGGTTGGACTGGGGTCACTGAAAATATATCGTTTATTTTTGGTAGTATATTCATTTCACTGCTGGTATCCTACCGATTAGTGAGATGGGTAGGTTGTTCAATCGAATGAGGTCTTAAAGTTAAGGGTAAAAGAATCTGACAGATTGGTGGCGTTATCAATACCAAGTTATCTAATGTTGCCCGTTGTGATGGTTAAAGGAAGTTTCTGGGATGCAGCATTCCAGTCCTCCCCAATGAGTGGTAAGACCGTGGTTTTAGTCCCATTTATTGATAGTCTGAGATAGCTGATAATTTAGATATAAGATCGAACACTTCCGATAGGGATGATATTGGGCTCTGTATGTACAACAAAATATCGTCTGCATTAAATGATTTTGTGAGCAGAGTTTCCTGTTTGTATGCTAATACTCATCATCACAATGAATTAGGCTTATGGCTCTATAACTGGAGGTGAGGGTTGGGTCCTTATTGGGTTTGAGCAAAACCAAAATGAGGGCAGTATTCATGTGAGGAGGACATTGACTTAATCTCTGTAACCTTTCTGATGAATAATGGGGATATAAGCGGCCAGAAGTGTTTATAGAATTCCACTTGTAGCCATCTAATCCAGGTGATGTATTGTTGGGCATAGAGAAGAGAGCTTCCCTGAGCTCTTATAGAGTAAGTGGTTGAGCTAATGTGGTAGCCTGCTCTGTAGAAAGTTTAGGGTGGTCGGTTTCATTGAGGAATGAGTTAATGTTTGATATATCTGATTAATTATCTGAGTAATATAGCTTATTATAAAAAGATGGATGATATTATCAAGTTGAGTAGTAATTGTCTGGATCTCATTTCAGATTTGCTCAGTGGGTTTATTGGGGTTGTTGGGAGTGCAAGTCTTTTAATCATTGTTTGAGTTTATTTTGGCCTTCTTGAGAATGAAATAATACTACCTCTTAGAACTGCGTTAGCCGTTTACTAGATAATGATGATGATGATGATGATGATGATGATGATGATGATGATGATATTTCTGGAGAGTCATTCACTTCAATGAAGGAAGTCCATTCTCTGGAAAAGATCCAATGGTTTTAATGTTGTTGTTGATGGCACTGTGCTTGCAGCTAATGAGTCAGTCAAATACTTTGTCTTTGTGCTGGATAGCCGCAGGAGTGGGCCAGGCTGAAAAGGTGCTCACCATGGTCAATCAAAGAACACGCTTCTTTGCCAGAATTTCAACATTTCTGGACAGGTAAGCAATGGTGACCCTAGCAGGAGCTCTTGTCCAGCCTTGTTTTTACTATGTGCATTTTTGGACCAAAGAGTTCTGCCCCCCCCCTGAGGGGAACTAGGAACTAAGGAGGTCCCCCAAGAACTAAATACCTTCAAGAGCTTTTTTCTGGTTGCATTTACAACCCCAGTAGGAACGCTTATTTGACAGTAAGCCATTGGGGTTTCGGCACGCGTTCTATGTTCCATGTTGTATTAGTCTGTGAACTTTCACTGTTTTTTTAAACAAAAATACTATTTTTATTGGTTTTTATTGGTTGGTACAAGTGTACTTGGGCTGGTCCCCACCCCAGAGCTATGTGACTCGACCGGGCAAACTGTCCTCAGTACGCTGGGGGCGAGGGACTGTGCACTTACGTCTGGACCAATTACCGTGCACTTACACCACTGAAGGTTCCTCTTTTGCAAGTTAATCCCTGCCCATGAGAAGGAAGTAAAAAGTCCTGCAGTGTGGACACAAAAAAAAGGGAAGGTTCCTCCAAAAGTTCTTAGAACTATGACAATGTTCCTGTGGTGAGAAAATGCCTTATGCCTGTTGTTCATGGTACAATCGTATAACTTTGTACCTGACTTCAGACTTTTCAAAACAAGTTAGTCAGGGTTATTCTGAAACTCCCCATGAGAACTTACCTTGACCCTTCTCATTTTAAGAGCCTTGGGTGGTTGAAAGTACAAGAACAAGTCACACATAAGCTTGTGCATGGTGCTGTCCCTCAATACCTAGAAATGATTTTCTCATGTTGAGGGATATTCATAGCTATTCCACTCAGGGCATTTCCACTGACTTTGTTCCTTGCAGGTTTAAGAGTAACCTGGTGAAGGAAACTTTTTTTTGTACATTGCAGTTAATCTGTGGAATAGATTGCCAAGAAATCGTAAAATCATATGCAGCTTGGGAGGTTTCAAGCTGGCACTTCAGAATTGGCTCAGAGGTTATTTATAGTAGGATTTTGTCTGTTAATAGGGTGTCTTTCCATATTTTATTTTCTTAGTTTGTTTTGATGTAGTTCATTTATTTTAATTATTGTGGACAGACCCAGACTTGTATATAATCTGCTAAGGAGGCTGTGAAGTAATGTTGATATTTTGATGAATTTATCTCTGATGTACAGAGTTTTTAATTTGTTCTATTAACTGAGTGGCAAGTTCAGGACCAGCCATTGTCCAAAGAAGCACTGGGGTAGGGATTGATGATGGGGTAGGGATTGATGATGGGGTATGGACTGTGAATAACTTGCTGAGGGTATTGGATTATTGTTTTTATTAATGATTGCGTGACATTCTCAATATCCTCAAATTGTGTGTCTTTCTTGCCATGTCAAATTTTCCCTCTTGACCCCTCCCTTGCACACCCACATCCCCAAAGGGACCACAACAGAAATCAGCCTCTGGGCTTTATTGTGCTTTTCTGACTTTTTTTCTTTTATGTAAACACTCACTAACTTGGCTGCCTTGTCTAATAAAAATCAATCAATAAATCAATCAATCAATCAATCAATCAACCTACTGTTACCAACACTTTGTGGCAATTGCAAAAACTAGTTTTAAGTAAAATGTTAATGTTACTTAAAATAAGGGTGGCTGGAATGGGAAATTCTTGTTTTCCTTGTGCACTTCTGCAAAAGAGTCAAAGAGACTAGAAACAGGAAATTGCGCCTCTTCCTACTGGCAAATGACCACCACGCTCTGGATATACAGCAACAGTTGCAAAACGGAGTTCTAAATAAAGTGTGATGTCACTGTGAAAGACAAAGACGCTAAGGCTTGGCTATAAAAGTTGAGCTTCCCATTTTCAAAAGGGAGGTTTAATGATACTGTGGACATCAATATGACACAACATTCTTTCTTTATCTCTTAACTACTCTCTCTGTCTCGTCACCCCTCTTCAAGTTCAAGTTCAAGATACATCTCTCCCTCTTTCTCTCTTTCTCCGTCTCGCTGTCCCTCGCACCCTTTCTCCTTTCTTTTTCCCTTTCCCTCTCTCTTTCGCCCTCTCAAATGCAAATCTGCTTTAATGGCATAGCAAGTGTTGCCAAAAACATTACTTAACATTTAATGATAGTAGAGGCAATGAAACAAAAAAACAATAATGGAATAAATAATTAAAATAAATATAATAATATAAATAGATAATATGTAATATATAAATAAACACCGGTAGATAATAACAACAATAATGATAACAGTAAACAATACGGATGATGACAAGAATAATAATAATAATTATAAATCGATAACAAACTCTCTCTCTCAGTGTCTATGCTCAGCGGTGCAATTCGTGTACGGTAAAATTGAAAGGCTGACAGAAGGCAGAGGGAGATTTGAGATGAGTCTCCTGTTTGTGTGTGTGTGTGCGTGTGTGTGTGTGTGTGTGTGTGAGTGTGTTTGTGTGTGTGTGCGTGTCTGTGTGCGTGTGCGTGTGCGGGTGGGTGTGTGTGTGTGTGTGTGCGCATGTGAGCGCCTGGTGGGGATTACCCCCCCCCACCCCTCTGTTTTGTGTGTGACAGATGGGAGTATTACCTGCAACAGATAGCTGCATTTTCCTCTGTTTAGGAGGAAATATGGCCAGATAGAGGAGTTTTTTTTGTATGTCAGGGGACCTGCATTGTTTGGACCTGTTGGGGAGGTTAGTTGTCTATCTATCTATCTATCTATCTATCTATCTATCTATCTATCTATCTATCTATCTATCTATCTATCTATCTATCCATCCATCCATCCATCCATCCATCCATCCATCCATCCATCCATCCATCCATCCATCCATCCATCCATCCATCCATCCATCCATCCATCCATCCATCCATCTATCTATCTATCCATCCATCCATCCATCCATCCATCCATCCATCCATCCATCCATCCATCCATCCATCCATCCATCCATCCATCCATCCATCCATCCATCCATCCATCCATCCATCCATCCATCCATCCATCCATCCATCCATCCATCCATCCATCCATCCATCCATCTATCTATCTATCTATCTATCTCTCTCTCTCTCTCTCTCGCTCTTGCTCTCTCTCTCTGCCTCCCTCTCTCTGCCTCTCTCTCTGTGTGAAACTATGAGCAGAATTGTCACTAAAAAGTGAATTTGAACCGTCTATATTTCAATTTATATTGATAAAATTGAATGATTGCATTGAAAACCTGAATCTGAAAAGCATCATATGAGGTTGAATCTATTAGTTTGGAGCTAAGAGAGTGGCAGACTATGGCCCTGTTTACACCTGGTTTAAACACGCGTCTTGGGTGATCTGATCACAAGTACACAGCTCTAAATACATCTGCATCATTAGAATGTGTGTGATCGGATCCCACTTCCCCGCCCTTTATGCAAATGAACATGAACATCATTTCCGTTTGCAAAGACCAAATGCGATGACCTTGGCGTGGGGGCAAAATCAAAACAATACAGACTGACATTCTGGTGCCCTGTGTACTGTATGCAGCGCAGGGGTCAGGCTGAACAGATTTATTTAGTTTCCTGGTTTTATTACTTGTATGTATGTAAAATTTAAAACGTGAACATAACTCAGAGAATTGGAGTTTTTTCTCCTCTAGACAGCAGTGCACCGTACACGGTGACACACTGACACTGCAGATCGCTCCCTCGCCACTGTGGGAGGGACGGAGCGATCTCCGGTTCACTGTACTGTCTAGACAGTGGTGTAGACAGATGTATTTATTTTACTTATTTCTGTTTGTTTCCCGTTTCCTATTGTTGTTTGTTTCCTGTGTTATATTATTAACACACTGAGTTAAGGGACTGTCCCGATCACTGCGTAATGGAGTGGGGAGCATCTCCGGTCCACTGCGCGTCTCGGTTCCCGTGTCCCAAATGTTTAAAAACAGTGTTTTTATTTAAGATTAATTACTTTCCTTTAGTTTCCTACTTATATGACACCATTTTTTAAACACAACTAAGGTATTGTCCTGATCACTGCGTAATGGGATGAACGGAGCAAAAGATCCGTCTCCCATTTAAATTGACTCTGATCGCGCTTGGAGCGCTGAGCCACTGAAGTGGCATTAGTTTCGTGAGAACATGGGTGGGGACACATTAAGCGGTGGTTTGGTGGTCCCCCCCCAGGAAATTTTGATCGTCAATTTTCTGCATTCTGGTGAATTTTTATGGACCAATCTGTGCCTTTTCTGCATCAACATGGTGCAAATGTCTTTATTTAAATGCTCTGCTTCATTCATAGTTTTATTTGGGGGGGAGGGAGTAAATGCACGTGTTCTAAATATTGAGGGGGGGGCACTCCCTGCAGCCCCCCTGAAATCTACGTCTATAATAGGGGCGGGGGGGTACAGATACGTACAGTGCTCTCAATGTTATTTAAACGTCAAATTTAACTGTAAATAGACAAATGCAACAAAGTGTGAATGCGGTGTATTATTGATACTTGTTTTTTCAGATTTCTGCCCCAGGCCTCCTCAAAAACTGTGTATGGAGTGGGGACATGGATGTCTTAAAATTGTAAATGCATAGATTGAATTTCATTATGCCTGGCACTAAATAAAACTGATATGCAATACTGATATACGACAAAGTGAAAAAAAAAAAATTCTGATTTTATTTCAACTTGAATGTGAATGGTCTTGGAATCTACACTTGGCACCCCACTGCAATGGCATTGTTGGATTTGTTTTTTCACTTTGTCACTGAACAAAACCAAAACATTTTTTTAGAAAGGCTTCTGCTTGTAGGTAAGTTTGAAAGATTTCAGTGGACCCTAAACTGAGATATTAACCTTTGAGCCCTGAGTAGAGGTCACCTTTGAAACCCTATATCTCAGTAATTAAAAGAGCGACGAAAATAAGGTAAACTGTTTCGGACAGCTCTGGACATGTACTTTTAGAGGGCTGGTAGTGTCAATAGGGAGCGCTACTTTAAATGGCCAAACATATAATTCAGGGCTTTGCAGATTACATATGCAAATTCACAAACACATACTGTATTCCATGACCAAATTAACCCCTAGTAACATATACAAGTTGTTTTTCACCCATAGCTTCTTTTCCCTTTTTAGGTTTATGATAATTCAGTGGTACCTCGACTTACGACTGCATCTACTGACGACTAATCCAAGATACGAGTAGCGATAGTCGCAAAAGTTTGTATCGACTTGCGACCGGCTGCTCCAAGATACAACCGTGGAAATTTGCAGGCGCGTTTGCTTTCACCAACCGAACCGAACGAGCAAAGAGTTGGAAAATTGAAAGACTCTGTACTCTTTACTGACTGAATCGTCAAGAATCAAATCTCAAAAAACAGGGTGAGTTCTTTTCTTCTTTTTTAAGTGGAATTTGAAATATTTGACAGAAAAACAACCTTCCTTTAACTAATACAGTGATTTGCGTTTGCTTGACAGATTCTCAAAAAAATGTATTGAAATGTATTAATATTGGTAGGATTTTAACAGTTAAAGTGATTCAGTAACTAGCTAGTTGGTTGGGTCATCATAGACAGAATCATTTTGTAAATGGACCCTTTTATGAACGAAACAGGCGAACACCTGACATCTTGTATGTTATGCATCCTGATAGTTTGTCTGAACAGCAATATATCTTTCTTTCAAACACCCTCTGTCTCTTCAGAATTTCATCCTGCATGCTCGATGGA